>NW_024043854.1:0-12713 GCF_014851395.1 Micropterus salmoides
CGAAGTAACAGAGCCTGAAGATGTCTGGAGAAAAGCCACAGCCTGCATGCTGGTGTTCCTGGTTTATTGTGGTATTTCTGTATGATGGTGTAGTGTTTCGGATTATGCTCGCTCATGAGTTCAAGCGAGCACGCGTATGAGCACACACCTGGTTGCAATCTTAGAACCGCACCGCTAGTGGCCGCTGGAAACTCCATAATGCCCCTTTAAGAGTAGTTAAATATACTTTCGGAAATTGTTCATTCTACCCAACTTTAAACTTTTAGTCTTGTTTTTTCTCAACCTTTGTTTTTATCCTAGTATTTTGTGCTACCAGACAGGGTGTTTTTGTGGGGCCAAAGCCCTCACTGATAGCCATGTCACCTTTCACTTTCAATTGTTGCAGAACAACTGAAATCATTTGTCATTCTTTCTGGCCCACTGAGTGAAATATGACTCATAGGCCTCAGAAATGTTGAAATTGAAAAAGCACATTGGCACACACTGTGTTTTTATCTCAAATCTCCAGCCTCTCCTCCTTCTTTCCTCCATACTCTCAGTCATACAGAAGAAATGGCTTCCATTTAGACACTCCTAACACTCTCTCTTAATGGCTCTTTGTGATAGAAGTTATTTATGGCAGGATTCATTTTAATCTGTCAGTCTGGGGGGAAAAATTGGCCCATGAAGTGGCCATTCCAAAAGACTGCGCCATGTTGCTGACTAGCACAATGCTACTTCTCTTATAAAGGAAATAAAGAAAAGTTGTACGCCAAGCCCATGGATGATTTAGCTCATTGCCATTAAGTTTGGGGTTTGAATTGCAATACAGCTGGCAGAGCTTGGCTTTAGGTGTGAAAATGTCAATAGCCAAGAGTGCCACGTCTCCCTTGTCAGCCCTGACGGAAGACCAACGACCAGCCAGGCTGCCATTTATCTTCCTGAGTGAGTTTTCTAATAACCGTAATGGCGGTGGCAATAAATTACCACCAGCCTGTCACAGAGAACATAGTGCAGCATTTAAATCTAACAAAGAGCCCCCGTTCCCCTTCCCTGTTATACCCCAATTTTATTCTTAAATCTTAGTAACGCTCCCTCATTCCCCTAAGGAGCACTTGAAGCTAATAGTGAATAGCCAAATCTCATTGCAAAGCTGAAGTATATCACGTCCTAACTGGACAGAAAATCCTTGGCTCTCCTCTTTCCCCAAAACTAGAATGGAATATTTAGCACTTCCATGATAGATAAAAAAAAAAGACAAAAGGAAAGCCGCTCATGCTAACTATTTGAATTATGCAGCAGTGTCCTAACTGCGGTCTCCTGTCTGCTGGACTCAGCTGATAGCTGATTAGAATGAGATGTCATTTTACCCTTGACCCCATCATCGTGTGCCCTCACGCAAGCTAGTGTTATTCCACCCCCCTCCCATGTAGTTGACTGCAGTCCCTCTGTGAGATGAGCATGCTCGGTAATTGGAGCAGCGGGAGGCGATTTGTTCTCGTCCTTTCCTTCAGTAGCAGCAGTTTGCCAGTGGGCAGCCCATGGAGCCATGCCATCCTGCCATTTGTCAGACATGGTGCAATTTCCTGGTCATCTGTTTCCATCCATAACTGAAGGTGAGGAAGAAAATGGTGAATGATGGATACTCTACTATGGCTCTTCATACTGTGGGAGCTCACTCCTAGTGGCGACAAGCCAGACTCATACACTCTCACCCTTGTGGCAAATACCGTAGCAGAGTGCTCATAGTCTTCAAACGCTCACTATTTACAAGTGACGCATTTCTCAGTAATGTGGGAGCTCTGCTGATTTGTTGTTAGCAGACCTGTGGTGTACAGATGGATGGGGGATACTGTGCCTCCGGGAGGGCGTGTCATGTTGAACTGAAAGCTGTCTAACACAAAAGATTTCAGGCGAGAGATTCCAGTCATTCTTTCCTTCTGCCTTAACCTCTTGTTACTGTAGCTCCCTGAGACAACGTGTACGTTTAAGCTTCTATTTCCACGTCTTCTTGTGCCCGACCTGAAAAACAGGCCACAGAAACACAATCGTCGTCCAATGGTTACATGAAAGAATTTACTATGAAACAGGCCTGCTTTGGTGTGTACTTCACAATGCTCTATGTATTCAGAGCTGCTCAACAGGGGTTTAAAACATTGCCTCACTTTGCAATAAAGGCTCTTCTTAGCAAGGCGTCATAAAACAAAGAAACCCCGCAGTGTGCAGCTGTGTAGCATGACAAGCATGCAAGCTCTGCCTCCCAAACGTGGCCGATCACACACTTCCATCTATCCATTTACCAAAACCAATTATTTTTTCAATCCAAAGGTGCACCTGATACCTCCCCCGTCAGACTGATGTAGCAGGGACAGAGGAGTTCTTAAGAAGAGCTATGGGTGGTATGGGCAGTGCTCCTCTGAATGTGGGGAAAGATGAGCGGTGTTATTTGTAATCACAAATTGATGTCCTTTGTAGGCATGGGTCGGTTTGATCTGCGGGTTGGGAGAGGCAGGCGTCATGTGAGGCAAGGCAGCTGCTCTGCCTTTCTTCCCTCCCTGCAGTAAAGGGTTTCCTTTCAGAGGAGCTAAATGTGTCTCCTTTCAGCTAGGCAAGATTGAGTCACTGCAGTTCATTAGAGTCTTCAGATAAGATTGGACAGGTGTTAGAATGTCAGTTGAGCTTTCACACAAATATTTTTTTATCCTTTTTTTGTCCGAAATTGGGAACCATTTAAATTAATACGTTCTTTGTGTGTTTTTGTTGTGTCATTTTGTGAGTTTTCCCCTCTTGACTCAATCCAGGAGCCATTCTTCTTTTAATTATTTTCATCTTTTTTATTCTCTTTAGCACACATGGCTCTGAGTGAGTAGTCGGGTACTACTTGTTTATGTCTTGAGGCATTTCTTGAAACTTTTTTTTTTGTTCTAATTGAGGGCTGGATTTATAGGAGTGAGCTTAACTGCCTCAGTAAAAACAATTACACGCTATTTTAGATGCTTATCAATTTTAATTAGCACCATCAAGAGAACTGGATATTTTTTGATTTTTTTCCCCCTTGTTCTGTTTTTCTGTTTCTGTTGCCAGGATATCATAAAATATAATGAAGTGGATTTGCACTGAACTTGAAGCTGAAAAGATTTTGAAGGGGCACAAACTGTTTATTGTTTAACACTTATTGGCCAGAATATGTGCTTATCAGCAAACAAAGCTGCCTGTTTTCCAGAAATGTGCTACAACAGTAGGACACTGGCTACTGAATAACCACTGGACATGGATAGTGCTCAATGGCTTTATGGTATTGGTATTATTAAGTGCTTTAAAGTGTCTAGAACCTGAATTCATAACTCATGTCCAGTTTCATGTACAGTCATAAAGAAGTGTTAAAAAAAAAAAAGTTGGCGATTGAAGATGTTCTTCTGAGCGCCATTTAGCTGACTTTGATTTCAGTGGATTCTCGTGCATTACAGATGTTACAGAAGTTAACGTTATCTTAAGTCCGTGTTGATTCGTCTTTGCATAGATGCACTGTATTGCTGCTGCATATTTAGAAAACAATAACAATAATTATCGCAATATAATTTTTTTAAAATAACAATATAACAAATGTTCAATAAATATTCAATAAATGTTTGATTTAATTCACTTAAATCATACATGAATTAGGACTTCATTTTTGTATTAAGATGTTTATTTTGTAGAGGAAAAGGGACTGAAAAAAGCTTTTACTTAATTTTACTCATGTATATTTGTTGGCAAAGATTTTATCACAATTGTTTTGAATGTTCTACCTCAGATTTGTGAAGTGATCGACTGTTTGGCATCAAGTGTTGACAAAAAATCAGCCTTGAAAAAACTCAGAAGAAATAATGGTTTGATACTTATCGTGATAATTATCGATATCGAAAGATATGAAACTTTTTATTGTGATAACATTTTTGGCCATATCGTCCAGCCCTATGTATATTAAAGTACGGTTGCTACCAGACCAAGGAACAGCAGTGGTAAAAGTTAACCACATATGTTAGAGAGTGTATCTGTGGAAGGGCCAGGGTCTGAAAGGAAAAGCAGTCCCTGCTACTACCAAAGCTATAACGATGCACTGTGTGCGACCCCCAGACAAGATTTATCAATAAGTCACTGCAATGAAGTGGCACATCGATTACACCAATGACAGGGCATTTACAGGTTTAATCTGTATAATGTGCGTAACCTTTTTATTTCAGCCACCTGCTTTCTGCCTGGCACGGCCAGCAGCGACCAGAGAGGGGGTGGGAGCAAGATAAGATTAATTAACGTCTGTGTGCATGTACGGGGAGGGTGAGAGGACACCAAATACAGGGAGAAGAAAAGCGAAAAGACAGGAAGTGGGTTTATGTAACACCCGGGCATGTGTTTGTGTCACAGCTGTAGGTAAGATAGTGGTGCAGGGGGAGGATCATCATCACCACACATTCGTATGCTGTGTAGAGAGGCCACCGATGATTAATGTGTGTCATGGCTAACTCCAAGCGCTGCAGTCTCTTTAGCATTTACAGTGTGTCCTCCTCTTGCCTTCACAATCCTTCCCGAGCCTGAACAGCTTCTTCTGCTCTTTCCTTTCCTTATGTCCTATTTTAGTAGCAAAGCTTCCTGTGTATGCCGTTCATCTTGTGTTCCTAATTCCACAGTTATAGATGCTACTCACATTAAGTAGCTTGCTTGGGATTTTTTTCTTGTTGCCTTAATATTACTTAACTTAATGTTATTTCCCACTTTACTTATCAATGCTGTGTCTCACCTGTCAGTATGTTATTCTTCCTGTTTTGCACCATGACACACCAATTAACATACATGCCAATTAACCAACATACTTATCAGTGAAACACAGACTTGGTAAGGAACTCTTAGGGGCAGACATTTTTTAGCAACAGCTTGTTCACTGACTCATCTAAAAAATCTTAACAGGGGATAGAGGAAAATGATCGAATTCCACAAGCATTCAACACCTTTCTTGTAATGGATGATCATCTTTACACTGCAGGAGTGGAATCTGAGGACATCTTTATTGGATTTAATTTTAATGAAGCGATTTCCGTAAATTTAAGATTTCTCAATTGATATTTTTCTAGTTTTGCTTGCTAAACTGAATAAATCAAAGCCAGATCACAATCAAGCTATTTTTCATTGTTTTCTTCAGGGTTTCTTATCAGGTGATTCAAGCCTGGCTATTTTGCTCACTTATTTTATCCACACATCTTCACCTAGGTACAGTATAAATCATTAATACAAAAATGAATAGGTGTAAAAGTAATACTTCTTTTAGATCCTGTCTAGAGTATAGTAGTATCCTTTCAGGCAGGTGTATGTCAGTCATCTTTAATATAACAACAACAACAACAACAACAACAAAATAAAATAATAATAATAATAATAATAAACAATACTCCAAGTAAAGAACAAGATGCTAATGTAAGGCCTGATTATGTAAAATTCTACTTTATGGTGAATTGATTTTAGTTTCTTGATTGTATTTGTCATAAGTGACTTTAAAGTGACAAAGGATGGTTTCTGATTTAACCACGTAGAATGTTAGATACTGTAAACATTTATTTTGGTAAAAATGTACCATTAAACTAGAGTAGCAGACAGTAGGAAGAGCTCCCTTCTCTTGTCTCGTCTCTGCTCTCACTGTTCCCAAACTTTTGAAATAATACAATGCGATGAATGTGAGGTATTTAAAAATATGTATAAAACCCTGTCCGAGTTTAATTTCATGCCGTTTGGAATTGTCTGGGTGTGAGCAAGCCTGACAAGATGAAACAGCTTTAATCCTGGACCAGCTACATTATATTTATCAAACAAAACTATCATAAAGAGCATGTCTTAAAAATGTAATTGAAATCACGCTGGAATTATCCTTTAAATGATGCCTTGTCACACTATGTGCTGAAGAAATCACAGCATGGTAAATGTTCTTCCCTGTGGATGGCTGCAAAAAATGTCTCTGGGGCAGAAAGTGCTCTGAGCGTGTTGTCAAGGGAATATTACTGCAGTGTTGTGATGTGTTTTTATTCTGTCAGCCTCATCCCCAAGGGCAGGAGCCCCACTCACAACTGCCTGCTGGTTGACTTTGCCAGAAAGGCTTCAACATATTCAGCGCATAGACACGCCGACACAAATGAGCACAGACGTGCACATACACACAAGAGCGCACACACACAAATATAAACACACGTGCCATCACCTTCAGAAAGTTGACTTCTTGCAGCCGGAGCCAAGTTAAATGCTGCTTTGCCAGTCCATCTCTGTGTCCCCTCCCTCTGCTTCTCTCCTCCCCTCCCCTCTCCTCATCTCTTTGACTCCCAAGGACAAGGAGACCCACCGTACAATGGGACACCATTTATCACCACAGGAACAATTACTGGAGACATTTCATTGTCAGAAAATTTCAAGCCAATTCTTCCTCCCTTCTCCGTCTCTTTATCTCCCTCCCCCCGCTGTCTCCCTCTGTCTTTCGTTCTTGCCCTCCTGCCATCCCCTCCTTTTTTGCCCTTCCTCTACTTTGCCTCTTTGCATGGCTCCTAGTGAGCTCTATTGCAGGTCAGACTCCCATTAGCCCGAGCCCATCACGATAAATTACAGCACAGAGGCGGTGGAGCACTGTATTATATCTCATCTAAAGGCCCTGACAGACTTTTCTCCCTATGTTTCTAACAATGGGATCCTCTTCTCCCAAGTAAAGGCATAGAAAATTTCCCCTGATACTGTATCTCCAGCCCCGTGCTTTAATGAAGCCTTTCAACATGGTGTGGTGTGAAAGGGAAGGAAGAAAGTCAGTTGGCCAAATAATTTTTTTGATCACACATGCAAGCCGAGCCTCAGTAAAGCACAGTGGAGGAGAGCAGGAAGGGATATAAATGTAAAATGCGTATCAGATATGTCATGTGTTGCTTTTGCCTGGAGGTTAACTGCAGCGTCTGCAAAGCTGAGCTTTCCTGGAAACACCGGAGCATCTGAAGAGGAGGTGCATAAAGTTGTTACTCTGTGGATGATGAAGACTTGTCTCGGTAAGCTAGTTAGCAAGCGAGATTCCCATTAAAGCCATGTTACTTAAAGCTATGAGCTGTAACGTTTTCTATACAGTTTGCCTTGGACAATTTGATTGATTTGAGAGTAGCACATTTATGACACAATGGCCGTGTTCACATTCCAGATGTGCCCTGACTTAACAATCATAAACGATGCATTGCTCATGGCGACGTTCCCAGGTGGAGAACGTGTTGCTGCTGAGTGCGCAAGATTAGACAACAACGGACAATTTCATACTTTTTAAAGAAGAGAAAACGGTTCTCCTGTCAATGCGTGAGGCAGCGGCTAATCCGCCCCAAACTCCGTAAAAAATCTGAGTTTTGTGAGTTGTTGAGTTAGGGGAAAATATATACGCTGTCTACTATAAAATTGTTAATTAATAATTATTATAGTAATTATTGACCCCCCTGTAAATTCGGCAAATGTAATGCATGACTTTATACCTTTCTTTGTGTATGGTGTCAGTTTGTCCCGGTGTGTTGCAGTAATGGCGTGTAAACTGCTCAGTCACTAAACAGCAGATCAGCTGCTGAGATCAGGACTTGATTTCAGAGGAACTTTCTGTTGCTGCTAGGGTTGCCACCTTTGATTTGTGAAAAACCAGGACACTCTGTTTTCTTTTTTGGGGGGGATCAGCCCATATTTGCTAATATACTATGTTAACAGTTGTAGGACTCCCTATTGCCTCTCTTACCTATATACTATGTCCTGATGTAGATGCACTCCCTGACGTAGATGCTCTTCCTGAAGTAGATGCTCTCCCTGACGTAGAGGCACTCACTCTGGACTCCTTTCTACATTAAATACATACATTAAATACACTTTTGTATAAACATTGTGTAAACATATACTGTATAATTATAATCTATTATAACATCTAATCATTTGTCAAAAGATAGGCTATACTCCCTTTAGCAATTAAAACATGATTAGATGTAGTGTAATAGATTATAAACAACTTTGTTTTGTTTTTGTTAACTTAATAATGACATTTCTCACCTCTTTTTCCATGTGTATTTCTCATCCCTTTTTGCTGCCTGCAGAAGTCCCCTCATGAATGTTTAAACTCCATTTAAACCTCAAGTTTAATCTAACTTGAGGTTCGGCTTTGACCAGCCCCACTGACATCCTGTTCCTTTTGTCTGACCAGACATCCTCCATGTGGCTAAATACACGGTCAGCATAGGCGTTGCTGACAAGGACAGTAAAAACAAATGATACCACTTTGAGCAATTCAGTTGCTGCTTTCTCCTTCTTGAAAAAAGCCCATTTCTTGTCTGGTGCCTGCTCTTCTGGGATGCTTTCAAATACATCATTCAGTATAGTGTTGTCCTGATACAGTTTGTCTTCATCAGTGCTCAAAGCTAATTTGTCGACCAGTCGCTCGAGAGGATCCCATTCCATTGGACAGCTAGCGTTAGACATAACTGGATCATCAAAATCAAAGTTAGCCTCCAGGTATTTAACAGCCTTTTCAAAGCTTTCGACCAGTGATGCAAACTTTGTTTGGTCTCTTGCACTTAGTTTTCGGAATGCTTGCTTTGTTTTACTACCATAAAATCTGTCTGCACGGCACAAGATTAGTTGGCTGCGTAATCGGCTAATTACTCCGTGAACATCCAGTAGAGTAGCACTTTCATTTTCCAACTTCAGAATTGCGCTGTCAAATTCCTGCCTTACATTGTGCATGAGCAACAGGAAGCATTCAGACACAGTCACATCATCCTCATCATTGCTGTCTGCAGCATCAGCACCACTTCTGCTTACAACCTTCCAGATAATGTCAGGACAATCCTTCCCAGTGACAAAAAATAACACTTTCTCTTTGTACTGTACTGAAGTAAACTTGCAAAACTCTTTCAGAGATTCGACTTTTTTGGCTGTGCATGAGAATTCGCTGTAGATTTTTAGGACAATGGATTCAACATCATAACCTTTTTCGGGGCGTTTTTCAGGGTGTTGTGGATCAAGTGTATATGGATATAGTTTGGCGCTCCCCGAGTTTGATGCATCAGAGCAGACAGAAAAATATGGGGTATGTTTCAGTTCTGCAGCTAAACACTCCTGGCTGTAAGGTGCTAGGACGTTTTGAACTAAAGCTTCGCTTTTTGTTCTTCCACATGACATTTTTGTGGCAATACCTGAGTCATGAAAGATTTTTGCACTTACTTTATTACCACAATCTGTAGATAAGTAGCTGTGGCCATGAAGCACTCCCTGGTATACACTGCTAAGCAGAGGTGTGGACTCGAGTCACATGACTTGGACTCGAGTCAGACTCGAAAAATGATGACTTTAGACTCGACTTGACAAAATCAAAGAAGACTTGCAACTCGACTTTGAATTGAACAGCAATGACTCGCTGTCATAGCGCTGTGCTCAATTAGACTGGAGCATGTGGCAAGAGGAAACAATCACCGACCGTCTGAAGCGCACCCGGCCGTTCCGCGATTTCCTGTTCCAGGCCCTGTACGCCCCAGCAACCCACTCCCTCTCCGGTACCTACAATGGGTTGTGTAGTAGGCCTACTACCAGCGCGCTGTGAACGGTTCGTGATCGTTCCCTCTTGCTGGAGGAATTTTACGCATAGGCGTAAAACAGCTGGGGGCCTGACGCAGCACCACGTAATTTTCTAAATTCCTCCACCTCATGGAGAAAAGAAAGGTCAGGTCGAAACAGTGTAGAGAGACTGCTGCAGCTGTTGCGTGAAGCTGCTTCCACCAATTATAAAAACAAGTTAATTAAGATAAAACGATAATAGCGCCGGGGGCTGTTTCAAAACGACACTCGTTTTGTTTTATAAATCCAGCGCACCCCTTTCCTTCACAGCTGAGGCTCTCGTCCCTCCCTAAGAGGTGTGTTAAGTGTTGCTTTACCTGATCGGTTCTTGTAAAATATCCACTGTGTCTGTGTTTTCTAACGCCATAGCATTTATAGTTTTCTCACCGCTGGTTTCTGTCACTGCATCTCCCGACAAAACACCACGGTTTTATTTCAGCGTTCTGTAACGTAACTTTGTCAACTCGAATCGTTCACCTGTCACCTGCTCTGCTCCCCTCCGTGTACACACACACACACACACACACACACACACACACACACACACACACACACACACACACACACACACACACACACACAGCCCCCTCAGTGACCCATCCCTCACCCAAATCTGTCAACATGGGGGAAACTGTGCTGCTGTCGTCCTCTTGCACACTAGATGCTACTTAAAGTTAATAATGTTGGATCATTGTTTCTTATTTCATGGGCTATTTGGGATTTTTGAGTAATGCATATATAGTAGCCTAGTTTTTAAAAAGAAAGAAAGAAAATTACATTTCAAGAGTTAATGTTTCCTAAGGCAATGAGTTAAATAATTGTGATCTCAATATTGACCAAAATAATTAGCAGCCCTACATAAACATTTAATTTAATTCATGAAATTTGTTGTGTGAAACTACACCTCTGCCTTCTTTCTGTACAGGCTAATGCTTCATTCAATGCATTGTTTTATTTTTAACTTGAAAAAACTTTTGAAATGGTTTTTATATTTGGTGAAGAGCGCATTATGACTTGTTTAGGACTCGAAATTCAAAGTTTAAGACTTGGACTTGACTTGGACTTGTTGGTCCTTGACTTGAGACTTGACTCGGACTTGCCTCTCATGATCGGTCTGGACTTGGGACTCGACTTGGGGCTTGAGTGCTAAGACTTGAGACTTGACTCGGACTTGTAAAACGATGACTTGGTCCCACCTCTGCTGCTAAGCTCCGCTACTGCTATCCTGTCTTCCTCTGGTGAACCTTTCTTTGTCATAAACGCTGCAATGGCTGGATTTTTGCATTTGCTTAATGCAAAACTCTGGTGCTTCTTTGTTTTTGCATGATTTTTCCAGCGCTGTTTTTCCTTGATATTTAACAGAAATTTTGTCAGGACACAAAACACAGGTAGCGGAGAACGGTTGTCCTTGGATGGGCCTTACCCATTCAGAAAAGTTTTCTGTTTTCGCCCAGTCTGAGTTGTAGGTTGTAAATCGTTTTTTCTTTGACACTGGTGGTTCATCCGATTTTGTTGTGTTATCCTCCTCATCCGTCTCTCCCCCCATTTCACAAAACGGACTAAATAGAAAGTTTTTAAAAAGCTAGCTTGCAACTGAACTCACACTGTTTTATCCTGGATGTGTGGATGCGCGTGACCGAACGACAGCACGGACAGTTGCTAGGCGATAAGTTGAGCTTTGTATTTCTGCTACCAGTCAAATAAAAGTAAACACATGGCATTGGCTAATCCACTGTTTTACCCGTTTACGGACACATGATTGGATGTACACGACCAAGAAGAAAACACAGTTACAGTAGAAGGAAATGGTTTAATTTGAAACCAGGAAATTCTACTTTAGAGGTACAGTTTCACAAAAAAAGAATATAAATTTTCCGGGACTGTCGCTCAAAAAAGAGAACAATCCCTGGAAAACCGGGACGGATGGCAACGCTGTCAAGATCCTGTCCTGAGCTTGTCTGGATTATAGTATTTTGGCCATGCCTTCTCTGTGTTTGTTTTGGTTCCTCTGTGTCTGGGTTTCAGTCCTGTCTGTGTGTCTTGTTGGGGAGACTGGGTTTTTGTTCCATGTCTTTGTTCCTAGTCCTGTGCCGTAGTTCATGTCGTAGTATTTGCTTCTAGTTCTTTCTCTGCATCATTTTGGTGTAGTCTGCTCAGTACTCTGTGTTCTAGTTCTGTGTTCTCGTTTAGGTTTTGTCTATTATGATCCCTGTGTTATAGTTGGTCAGTTTTGTCTGTTTACATGGGTTTCTGTTATTGTCTGAAGTTAAATTCTTGTCTGGTATTTTGTTACATGTGTCTGTCCTGTCTATTGCCCTGTGTCCAGTATCTGTTATAGTTAGTCTGTGTACTTCTGTGTTCTACTATGTCTGCTATGAGTTCTGTTTTATCCCATCCTCAGTCTGTTTTCCCTGTTGGTGTTAGTTTTGTTGTGATCTGTCCGCTTGTGTCTGAGTTAGTTAGATGTTTCTGATCTGTTACATCTTGTGATATAACCTGTGTTGTGTCTTTTACCCCAGTAATCCCTCTGCATGTCAGTCTCTCTATTTTCCCCTGCTCTCTTCTGCCTGCCTGTGTCTTGTTAGTCTCATGTCTGTCACCTGTGTTGCTCCAGCCCTGCTCGTTAGTCCCTGTGTGTATATATACCTGGTGTTTCTGTTTAGTGTTTGTCCGGTCATTGCAGTGTTTTGTCGTGTGTATATGCTCTGTCTCCTGTTATCGTGTCTGCCTGCCTTACTAGCTGTGTCACCCTGTTTCTGTGGATTTTGGATATCTGTTTGGATTACCTTGTTTTTTGGACACAGCCACTCTGCCAGTAAGGGCCCGTGTCCACCAAAGCATTTTTTCTGACACCAGCGTCTTTTTTCAATTCATTCCAATGGGAGCGCTGCGTTTTTACTAGCTGGTAAAAACGGCAGAAGCTGATGAGGCGCTGAGTGTCTTTTCCGCGCTGAGCGTTTTTTTCCGGTCGCCAAGAGTTACCAAAATGTTCAACTTTGGGAAAAACGCTGCGCTCGTCACTGTCACTTCTTACTCAGCCGTCCAATCACAGTGCAGGAGGGGTGGGACAAACAACGCACCGAGCACATCCGATCTTGAACGAAATA
>NW_024043855.1:0-12196 GCF_014851395.1 Micropterus salmoides
GGTCGTCCCAAGAACCTTCATCCCCGCAACAGCCTGGCTCGCCCCTAGGGCCCGGCTCGCCGCAAGGGCCGTCTTCCCCGCAACAGCCTGGATTGCCCCTAGGGCCTGGGTCGTCCCAAGAACCTTCATCCCCGCAACAGCCTGGCTCGCCCCTAGGGCCCGGCTCACCGCAAGGGCCTTCTTCCCGCAACAGCCTGGATTGCCCCTAGGACCGGCTCGCCGCAAGGGCTGTCTTCCCCGCAACAGCCTGGATTGCCCTAGGGCCTGGGTCGTCCCAAGAACCTTCATCCCCGCAACAGCCTGGCTCGCCCTAGGGCCCGGCCTCACCGCAAGGGCCAGCTTCCCCGCAACAGCCTGGCTCGCCCCTAGGGCCCGGCTCACGCAAGGGCCAGCTTCCCCGCAACAGCTGGCTCGCCCCTAGGGCCGGCTCACCGCAAGGGCCAGCTTCCCCGCAACAGCCTGGCTCGCCCCAAGGGCCTTCATCCCACACAAGAACCTCTTTGCCCCTTGGACCTGGGTCGCCCCAACAGCCTGGCTCACCCGTAGGGCTGGGTCGTCCCAAGAACCTTCATCCCGCAACAGCCTGGCTCGCCCTAGGACCCGGCTCGCCGCAGGGCCGTCTTCCCGCAAACAGCCTGGATTGCCCCTAGGGCCTGGGTCGTCCAAGAAACTTCATCCCGCAACAGCCTGGCTCGCCCCTAGGGCCTGGGTCGCCCAAGAACCTTCATCCCGCAACAGCCTGGCTCGCCCCTAGGGCCGGGTCGCCAAGAACCTTCATCCCGCAACAGCCTGGCTCGCCCCTAGGGCCTGGCTCACCGCAAGGGCCGTCTTCCCCGCAACAGCCTGGCTCACCCCTAGGGCCTGGGCGTCCCAAGAACCTTCATCCCCGCAACAGCCTGGCTCGCCCCTAGGGCCCGGCTCACCGCAAGGGCCAGCTTCCCCGCAACAGCCTGGCTCGCCCCTAGGGCCCGGCTCACCGCAAGGGCCACCTTCCCCGCAACAGCCTGGCTCGCCCCTAGGGCCCGGCTCACCGCAAGGGCCAGCTTCCCCGCAACAGCCTGGCTCGCCCCTAGGGCCCGGCTCACCGCAAGGGCCAGCTTCCCCGCAACAGCCTGGCTCGCCCCAAGGGCCTTCATCCCCACAAGAACCTTCTTTGCCCCTTGGACCTGGGTCGCCCCAACAGCCTGGCTCGCCCCTAGGACCCGGCTCGCCGCAAGGGCCGTCTTCCCCGCAACAGCCTGGATTGCCCCTAGGGCCTGGGTCGTCCCAAGGACCTTCATCCCCGCAACAGCCTGGCTCGCCCCTAGGGCCCGGCTCACCGCAAGGGCCGTCTTCCCAGCAACAGCCCGGCTCACCACAAGAACCTTCATTGCCTCTAGGGCCTTCGTCGCCCCAAGGGCCGTCTTCCCCGCAACAGCCTGGCTCACCCGTAGGGCCTGGGTCGCCCCAAGGGCCTTCATCCCAGAAGAACCTTCATTGCCTCTAGGGCCTGGGTCGCCCCAAGGGCCTGGCTCACCGTAGGGCCTGGGTCGCCCCAAGGGCCTTCATCCCCAGAAGAACCTTCATTGCCTCTAGGGCCTGGGTCACCGCAAGGGCCTCTTACCCGCAACAGCCTGGCTCGCCCCTAGGGCCCAGCTTGCCGCAAGGGCCGTCTTCCCCGCAACAGCCTGGCTCACCCAAGAACCTTCATTGCCCCTAGGGCCCGGGTCACCCCAAGGGCCTTCTTACCGCAACAGCCTGGGTCACCGCAAGGGCCTTCATCTCCGCAACAGCCTGGGTCGTCGCAAGGGCCTGGCTCGCCCCAAGAACCTTCATTGCCATAGGGCCTGGGTCGCCGCAAGGGCCTTCATACCCGCAACAGCCTGGCTCGCCCCTAGGGCCCGGCTCACCGCAAGGGCCGTCTTCCCCGCAACAGCCTGGATTGCCCCTAGGGCCTGGGTCGTCCCAAGGGCCTTCATCCCCAGAAGAACCCTTTGCCCCTAGGGCCTGGGTCACCCCAAGGGCCTTCATCCCGCAACAGCCTGGCTCGCCCTAGGGCCTGGGTCACCCCAAGTGCTTCATCCCCGCAACAGCCTGGCTCGCCCCTAGGGCCCGGCTACCGCAAGGGCCGTCTTCCCCGCACAGCCTGGATTGCCCCTAGGGCCTGGGTCGTCCCAAGAACCCACCCGCAACAGCCTGGCTCGCCCCTAGGGCCCGGCTCACCGCAAGGGCCGTCTTCCCGCAACAGCCTGGATTGCCCCTAGGGCCTGGGTCGTCCCAAGAACCTTCATCCCCGCAACAGCCTGGCTCCCCTAGGGCCCGGCTCACCGCAAGGGCCATCTTCCCGCAACAGCCTGGCTTGCCCAAGGGCCCCAACAGCCTGGCTCACCCCAAGGGCCTTCATCCCCACAAGAACCTTCTTTGCCCTGGACCTGGGTCGCCCCAACAGCCTGGGTCGTCCCAAGAACCTTCATCCCCTCAACAGCCGGCTCACCCCTAGGGCCCGGCTCACCGCAAGGGCCGTCTTCCCCCAACAGCCTGGCTCGCCCCAAGGGCCCCAACAGCCTGGCTCACCCCAAGGGCCTTCATCCCCACAAGAACCTTCTTTGCCCCTTGGACCTGGGTCGCCCCAACAGCCTGGCTCACCGTAGGGCCTGGGTCGTCCCAAGAACCTTCATCCCCGCAACAGCCTGGCTCGCCCCTAGGACCCGGCTCGCCGCAAGGGCCGTCTTCCCCGCAACAGCCTGGATTGCCCCTAGGGCCTGGGTCGTCCCAAGAACCTTCATCCCCGCAACAGCCTGGCTCGCCCCTAGGGCCCGGCTCGCAGCAAGGCCATCTTCCCCGCAACAGCCTGGCTTGCCCCAAGGGCCCCAACAGCCTGCTCACCCCAAGGGCCTTCATCCCCACAAGAACCTTCTTTGCCCTAGGGCCCGGCTCGCCGCAAGGGCCGTCTTCCCCGCAACAGCCTGGCTCGCCCCTAGGGCCTGGGTCGTCCCAAGAACCTTCATCCCCGCAACAGCCTGGCTCGCCCCTAGGGCCCGGCTCGCCGCAAGGGCAGTCTTCCCGCAACAGCCTGGCTGCCCTAGGACCCGGCTCGCCGCAAGGGCCGTCTTCCCCGAACAGCCTGGATTGCCCCTAGGGCCTGGGTCGTCCCAAGAACCTTCATCCCCGCAACAGCCTGGCTCGCCCCTAGGGCCCGGCTCACCGCAAGGGCCGTCTTCCCCCCCAACAGCCTGGATTGCCTAGGGCCGGTCGTCCCAAGAACCTTCATCCCGCAACAGCCTGGCTCCCCTAGGGCCTGGGTCGTCCCAAGAACCTTCCCCGCAACAGCCTGGCTCGCCCCTAGGGCCGGTCGTCCCAAGAACCTTCATCCCGCAACAGCCTGGCTCGCCCCTAGGGCCCGGCTCGCCGCAAGGGCCGTCTTCCCGCAACAGCCTGGATTGCCCCTAGGGCCTGGGTCGTCCCAAGAACCTTCATCCCCGCAACAGCCTGGCTCGCCCCTAGGGCCGGCTCACCGCAAGGGGTCTTCCCCGCAACAGCCTGGATGCCCCTAGGGCCGGTCGCCGCAAGGGCCTTCATCCCCGCAACAGCCTGGATTGCCTAGGGCCTGGGGTCCCAAGAACCTTCATCCCCGCAACAGCCTGGCTCGCCCCTAGGGCCGGCTCGCCGCAAGGGCGTCTTCCCCGCAACAGCCTGGATTGCCCCTAGGGCCTGGGTCGTCCCAAGAACCTTCATCCCGCAACAGCCTGGCTCGCCCCTAGGGCCCGGCTCACCGCAAGGGCCAGCTTCCCCGCAACAGCCTGGCTCGCCCCTAGGGCCCGGCTCACCGCAAGGGCCAGCTTCCCCGCAACAGCCTGGCTCGCCCAAGGGCCTTCATCCCCACAAGAACCTTCTTTGCCCTTGGACCTGGGTCGCCCCAACAGCCTGGCTCACCGTAGGGCCTGGGTCGTCCCAAGAACCTTCATCCCCGCAACAGCCTGGCTCGCCCTAGGACCCGGCTCGCCGCAAGGGCCGTCTTCCCCGCAACAGCCTGGATTGCCCTAGGGCCTGGGTCGTCCCAAGAACCTTCATCCCCGCAAAGCCTGGCTCGCCCCTAGGGCCGGTCGCAAGGGCCGTCTTCCCCGCAACAGCCTGGATTGCCCCTAGGGCCTGGGTCGTCCCAACAGCCTGGCTCACCCGTAGGGCTGGGTCGTCCCAAGAACCTTCATCCCCGCAACAGCCTGGCTCCCCTAGGGCCTGGGTCGTCCCAAGAACCTTCATCCCCGCAACAGCCTGGCTCGCCCCTAGGGCCCGGCTCACCGCAAGGGCCGTCTTCCCCGCAACAGCCTGGATTGCCCTAGGGCCTGGGTCGTCCCAAGAACCTTCATCCCCGCAACAGCCTGGCTCACCCCTAGGGCCTGGGTCGCCGCAAGGGCCTTCATCCCCGCAACAGCCTGGCTCCCCTAGGGCCTGGGTCGCCGCAAGGGCCTTCATCCCGCAACAGCCTGGCTCACCCCTAGGGCCTGGGTCGCCGCAAGGGTCTTCATCCCCGCAACAGCTGGCTCACCCCTAGGGCCTGGGTCGCCGCAAGGGTCTTCATCCCCACAACTGCCTGGATTGCCCCAAGAACCTTCATCCCCGCAAATTCATCCAACCAGAGCGCGGCCGCAACGGCCTGCATGTCCGCAACGGCCTGGAGCGCTCCTAGGGCCCGGATCACCCCAAGGGCCCCCATCCCCACAACAGCCTTCATCCCCGCAAGGGCCGCAACTACCAACATTGCCAACGACACATGGTCAGTACAAAGTACGTTCAGCAAATGTGCTGAATAGAAATGTTGTACAGTAACACTTTACTGGATTTTGGTTTTTGATGTCAGAATTTATTTTTTTGGTCTTTGTCCTATTAGGTTGTGGCATCCCCACAGGAGAGCAGGTGACTTGTGGCCAGTCAGGAATATCGTCCTCAGACTGTGAGATGATGGGATGCTGTGTGGATTCTTCTACATCTACCTGCTACTACCCAATGGATGGTGAGGCTTCTGATTTTTAAAAAAATATTCAAATAGGAAATGTCTGTCTTTCAAGTGACTTTTGTCCCCCCCTCTTTAGAGTGCACTGTTGATCAACACTTTGTGTTCGCCATTCGTGCCAACTCTGCATCAATCCCTGTGGACCCCACCAAGCTTGTTGTTTCTGGGAGTACAAACTGTAAACCAGTCATTGTCAACGACAAAGTTGCCATCTTTAAGTTCAAAAATTCAGAATGTGGAGTTCATGCTTATGTAAGTCATGCCCTTTGTGTTTATATTTTTCCCAGTGCGCTTTCCACTTTGTTACTTTTTTAGCAAGTTGGAAGATGCTTCACAACTTGACCTCTGTAAAACTTAATTTAAAAGCCTAGTCCTAGTTAAGCTATATTCACACTGCAGGCCTTGAGGCTCAATTTCAATTGAGATTGACTGAACAATTAGCAAGATCCTTGAAGGGGAGATGATTTTATTTTCTGCAATGGGGTTACTACCTATACTGTGAACAGAAGGGATTACATTTAACTTTCAGTTAAGTTGCTAGAGACTTCATGTTCTCTGACAGGCAGGAAAAAGGCCTGTCCCTGAGACGCTTGTCCCAAATACAGGCAGCACGTTTAATGCTGCAGCCCTCTAAGTTTCCCTCGACTTCCTCGCCCTGACCTGCCATTGTAGCGCACGGTTATGTCACAGGTTGATAGTGTTGCATCTAGATTTCAGATTTTAACTGTGCTGTAAGGTGCACAGAATATTATGTGTTTCTCAATGTGGTGGTCATTAAAAGAGCAGATTGCTAAATCACAAGTAAAGGGATTTTATAAATGCACTCACTCTAAACATACTGGGAGTCTTGGAGGGTGTGCTTCAGGCATTACATTATGCATGCTGTGTAATCTGCTGGGAAACCTGAAGCAAACAGCTGACAAGTTGACTTTTCTTGACAGGAAGTTGGTGAGACGATGATCTACCTGGCTGAAGTGCAGACTGTCGTCCAATCTCTGACCCTCCAGTATGGCGTAATTGCAACACGTGATCCACTCAGGTTAGTGTTACACAATACACTTTGACTCTGTGGGCACAATTCTACCACTCTGTTGTGTTTGTGTAGTGCTAAGCTTAAATGTTAACCCACGTATCTGCATAGGTTCATGGTTGAGTGTCGCTATAGCAAAGCAGGCGTTGCTCCGCAGTCACTAACCAGCGTTGGCTACATGGTGAAGACCCGAGTTCCACCTTGCCGTCAGCGGTCCTCTCTAATGGCTTATATGCTGTTGACTTGAGAATTGCTAAAGGTTGGGTATTTATGCCTTATTTTCTATACCAATTGCAACAAGTACAATCTTGATTCTGCTGGAGTAGGATTGCATACGAGTAGCTCTGAAATATGGACTTGTCAAATTCATTGACTGTTTGCTCTTTGTCTGTCTAACCCCAACAGATCAGACGTATTCAAGCTACTTGCCCACAAATAATCAGCCCTTGCGACTGCTCCTTGGCAGTCCAGTCTATCTTGAACTGCGCTGATATCACCAAAACCAGATGCGGTAATCCTTGTCAACTACTGTGTAGCTTACCCTCGCTCTGCAAGGAATGCACTGGTGCTTATTTATGAAGGGTAAGCATGACCGAACTCCATGTGTACTAAAACACACCCTCCTCGCCCTCTTTCTGCCTAACCATGAGTCATATTTGTCTCCAGGTGTCCCAACCTTTATGCTCCAAATGTGTCCCTCCTTAAAATCATTGACTGCAAAAATCGTCATCAGAGGCGGTTTGTGGTTGAAGCCTTCCAGTTTATGGTTCAAAAGACAAACAAATACCTTGATGAAGAAGTGAGTAATCAGGAAGCCGTTATGGGTCTAAATGGTCAAAGCTATGCTGTGTACAACTGCCCTGACACAGTAATGTGGTGACTTATTCTATCCCGCTATTATGATTGCAAAGCGGAAATGAAATTTACCAAATATGTCAATGTAATATTTGTCTAGCTTTCAAGTGTCTGCTCCAAACTGAATTGCCTCCACTTGAGATTTTGTACTTTAGAGGCAACAGTGCTGTCATTCTGTGGAAAACGCATATGGGATGTATACACTTTTCTGCCATGGTGAATGGTGTGTTTTGTTTTTCCCCTGTAGATCTATTTCATGTGCTCTACAGAAGTGTGTTTACCAGCAGATAGGCCATGTGAACAACGGTGCTTTGATGGAAAGGTGAGTCTGTAAACTATGCCAATGTCCTATCAGCTCAGTGTATTTAAGTCTAATCAATTTCTTTTCTTCTAGGCACCATAAGGATGCTGCAGAAGACTTAAGGAGGGGGGGGGGGGAATAAATCGCATTTTATAACACGGTAAACCAGGTCTTGTGGTTTTTGTTAATGTGTAGACTTGTAAGTCTGTAAATGACTTGTGTGGGGTGAAACGGTGACACTGTTCTTACAAGGATACTGTTGGTGGTGATCTTCAGCCTTTTGAGCAGAGGAATCTATCCACTGTATATTGTAGATAAAGAGGGAAAATGAGAATGCAAATATCCCTAGAGGATCAACGGAAACGCCTCAGAATAATGCAGTACTTCAACACCAAAACTACATCCTCCCCAGTTGAAAAGTACTTGGATGATATTGGGTTGTGAATGGTGTGCTATATAAAGGTAACATGACAAGGGAAAATACGAGTACTGATCAAGTTTTATTAGTGGTTGGACTTTGTTGAAGAGACTGCACAAAATGACATTCTGAGAATTATGAAGAAACAGAGATACAGCTTAAAAATGAGGGCAGAAAGCTGGACAAAAGAAACCATTACTATGTTCATATCTAAATGTGTCTGTATTAAAACAACAAAGATGATGACATTTGTAAACCGTAAGACGGTGTCTTCAGTTCTGGCATGCATTTTTGACCCCTTAGTAGCTAATGGTCATAATTTTTTACATAGAGCAGAAATTTACTTTTCAGCTGTATCGCTGCCTCTTGAGCTTGCAGTGTAAATGTGTTTTAGTTTTTATGTAGATTGTCTGTGGTGCACAACCAGAGGAATTGGTTAAATAATGAGATGCCTTGCACTGGGCATGTAGGTGACATGGCAGGATCTGGTCCATCAATAACAAAAAATACCACTGCTTACTTCATAAAAGCACAACTTTATTCACTGATTTTGCTGAAACTGGATCATATTTGATGGAAAATATTTCCTGGTTTCAGGCCTGGCGCCAGGATGAAGTGACTGAGGGGGGGGGGGGGGGATCTCTGTGTGTCAGACATGCTCACAAGTCTTTGAGCTAGAGTCCAAGGCCCAAGCCCTGAACCCTCAGACTTTACTGACGTCACTGGCTCAAAATGCTGTGAACGGGACAGCACTTTATCACGTTACCTTGACGGCGCTGAAACACATTGCGCACCTTTTATGTTTTTGCCTTGTTTTTAAGTCCTGCAGGCGATTGCCCTACAGAGTGGAGGAGAGGTAGCCTAAATGTCAATATATATTTGTCAATAATCATTAATACACTATAGTTGGTCAAATGGCATCGTTATCATTTCCCATTCCCTTTTAAAGCCAGGTGCGCATGTACTTTGGCGCATTGCTATTATGGTGCTTTCAGACCAAAAGTGAAGCAATCGTTTGGGGCGGTGCGTTTACATACAAAGTCAAATATAAGGCCAACGCCTACAAGGGAATTTCTACTTCACTACTAAAAAAAACACCCAGGTTTTTCTTTTGGTTCTAGAGAATATGATTACAAGAAAGGACATTAATGTTTTAAATGATAAAGACTTTTGAATAGTCTGCTTATTTGACTTGTGGTGCAGTAGTAGACTATATGGGTGTTTGTGTTCTTGTACTGAAATATTTGCAATAAACTTTTGCCACCCCCGAGAAATTTCGGTGTCTATTTTATATTTTCTTCTAGTTAAAGACGCTGAAAGGTGTGATTTCTGATCCATCATCATGGAAGAACTTTAAAAGATAAAAGTCCGGCAATGCTCTGTGAAATACATTTGAACATAGCCGTTTACATGAAGCTTTTCTTTTGGAGACTGAAATGAAAGCCAGCTGAGTTTAATTATTTCAGTCAGTGAAATCCATCCATCCGTCAGTGAAATGAAGCATTTAAATGTTAATGACAACCTTTATTAGGTATAACTGTAAAGTGTAATCTATTCAACATCTTTGTGATAGAATGTATTTGTGTGATGCTTGTAAGATGGTTTTAGCTGTTGATTCTACTTTTGAGATGGAGAGTAGATGGTTTCATATAGTATTTAATCTATTTCAATTTTTTTAAACAATGACATGTACACACTGTACATGAGGAAGACAATGACAATATTAGAGACACCTCCAAATGTAATGCAGCACCCAAAGGAAAACCCTGTGTTGATTAAATGTGTAACAAGCAATATCCAAGGTGTTATTTAGAAAAATAAAATAACTGAACATGCTTGCAGTATTCAAAATGTTTGTCTGAAAGATAAATTCCAGTTATACTTAAGAAAAGATTTCAAAAGTATTTGCACAGACTGTGTGCCTGTAACTTGTAACATAATGTCATACATTTACATCATTAAATGTTGGTCAGTTGATTTATTTTAAAAGAACTGTAACATCTTAGAAACATGAAATAGGCATTTCCTTTAGTAAACAGGCAGTTTTCATTCCCAAACCTGTGACTTTAGTTGAGTAGCGAGTGCCAATCAGTAGTCACCAGGTGCACTCAATTGACTTCAAACCGCCACCCGCTCCGTTTCAAGAGGCTATATCTTTGTCTGGGTGCTCAGCAACTGCAGGAGGGCCTTCACATTGATTCATGGCTGGCGTCAGGGTAGAGCTGCTGCTGGTCCTGACTGCGACTCTGCTGGTTTCAGTAGAGGGATGGGCGCGGATCAAGAAAATTCAACGTCCCTCGCCAGGTAAACAACCACCAATGACACAGCACCGATAATAAGCGTGTGGTCACTGAAAGCAGGTTCTTGCAAATGTCGTCTTTTGCATACGTCTACAACTGGACCACTATGTCATTTATGAGGGATGGTAACATGCAGACATCGCTTTGTAGCTGTCATTTACAAAGTCATGGACTTTATGATTGTAGTAGGTATGTGAACAAAATTTGCAGCGTGGTCAAATGCTAAAACAAATTGTACAGCTGGAAAGGGCTTGAAATATACTTGAAAATGATAACAAGACCAGGTTTATTGCTTCAATAATTGCACAACACTGGTCATTTAAAAGCCAAAAGTAGTCCCTTACACTTGTCTTGTTTTCCCCTGAAGTTAAAGCAAAAGGTGTGACCCTACGGCATGGCTATAGCACACTCTGCTGGCTGTCTTATGTTCTTAGTCAATTGAAGCAGATTTTGCGGGCAATAAAACCCCAAGGTTGTTGTTCAAATTCATTGAAATTTTGTTCACTTGTAGTCTAGCAATTAAACTAAATATCTATTACAGTTGTTTACAAATGTTTATACTTCAGCAAAAAATGAGATTATTTTGTGACTGACAAACTTTGGCGCGCTCACAATGCCAGTATTTCAACGGGAAAGACGGAGTCTTGAAACGAGGAGGTATCTATGGTTCTTCTGGCGGTGTAATGAATCAGAACCTGGAAGTTCTGCAAAAAGAGTAATTTTCTCAACACTGCAAGACACCTGAGGGGAAAAACCAGAGTTAACGTCTATCGGAACAAAGATGGCAGCCGCGATAGTGGAGATTGCCGTGTACCTAGTTTTAGCCTATGTATTTCCATCATATCAAGCATGGATGACCTGAGATGTCTGTGTTTCTGTCCACTCTAGCAACTGCTTAGTCATAAAGACTGGAAGAAACTATTTGGCTGGGCTGTCTACATCGATTTGACAAGAAATGGCTGAATTCTTTTGACTGCAATCTGTGACATTGGTAACAATTGCCTCTCTCCACTCCAGATGACCGCAGGGAGGACGACAGCGGTGAAGATGCAGTTCTTGAGGATTCATTGCTTCAAGTTGAAGGCCCACCGCCAGTGGAAACTTCTACAATTTTGCTAACCATGGAGACCAGATTGACACAGTAGATTCTAGTCCAAGAACATGGCGCAGAGGTACTGATAGTAGTTTCCAGATGGAATTTGACAATATCCCTTCAAGGAGCCAGACCAGCGGTACCAGTCGGCGTCGGACTGGGCTAGATGTGGTTTGCAGTGACGCTGGCTTTCAAATTACTGTGCTGAAAGGTTCATTAAGTGAAGTTAAAGTTGTGGGTATGTACTTGACTTTGCTGCCTATTTAAATGTCTTTATTTTGCTGAATGCATGTTGTAAACTGACTAGGCTTTCACTTCGTTCATCAGGCTCAAAGGACCTGCTGTCTGTTATGGATGCTCCAGAGTCTTGTGGTTATGAAGTGAACCTTGACTAACACCTTGGCTGTACCCTTTACCGGGTGCCATGTGAAACGGGTAGGCTTCTTTAAATGTACTTTGAAGTAATTGCCTTGGCTCTGTAGTCTTAATGTGTAGTTTTGCATGTCTTGAATTGAGTTCTTTCTTCAAAAAGCTCTTTGTTACAGAGTGACCGCTACAGCCTGCAGTTGTTGTACGTCAACGCGTTTGATCAGACACAAGTTGCTACCGCATCTTGTGAGAGACGCCTGAAGGTTGACCCAGGCGTATTTCCTGGCTCCAGTGGCCAATCCTATCCACATTTAAGCGCATTGAGCCAATCCGAGCGCGGCCACAACGGCCTGCATGTCCGCAAAAGCCTGGCTCGCCCCAAGAACCTTCATTGCCCCTAGGGCCTGGATCACACCAAGGGCCTTCATCCCCGCAACTGCCTGGCTCACCCGTAGGGCCTGGGTCGCCCCAAGGGCCGTCTTCCCCGCAACAGCCTGGATTGCCCTAGGGCCTGGGTCGTCCCAAGGACCTTCATCCCCGCAACAGCCTGGCTCGCCCCTAGGGCCGGCTCACCGCAAGGGCCGTTCCCAGCAACAGCCCGGCTCACCACAAGAACCTCATGCCTCTAGGGCTTCGTCGCCCCAAGGGCCGTCTTCCCCGCAACACTGGCTCACCCGTAGCCTGGGTCCCAAGGGCCTTCATCCCCAGAAGAACCTTCATTGCCTAGGGCCTGGGTCGCCCAAGGGCCTGGCTCACCCGTAGGGCCTGGGTCGCCCCAAGGGCCTTCATCCCCAGAAGAACCTTCATTGCCTCTAGGGCCTGGGTCACCGCAAGGGCCTT
>NW_024043856.1:0-10282 GCF_014851395.1 Micropterus salmoides
AAAACCCACTCCTTGCGAAGCCGGCTTCGCTAGATGACCTTGCCAAGCCGGCTTCGCTAGATGACCTTGCGAAGCCAGCTTCTCTAGACCGTCAACGGCCCTGTCCTTGCCAAGCCGGCTTCGCTAGATGACCTTGCCAAGCCGGCACGCTAGACCGGTCACGGAACACTCCTTGCAAAGCTGGCTTTGCTAGGTGAGCACAAGGATCATCACCTGATGATCGTGGCTATAACCCCCTTACCTACTTCCTTAACCAGCCTCTGGCGATGTACATTTTCAAAGTGTCAAAAACCCACTCCTTGCGAAGCCGGCTTCGCTAGATGACCTTGCCAAGCCGGCTTCGCTAGATGTCCTTGCCAAGCCGCTTTACAAAGGCCCACCCCGGGGAGCCGCCCATCGCCCCCCCAAAAGGGGCTCACCTTCCCGGGTAAACATTCAGCAAAAAGGGCCCACCTCCGGGCACCTTGACCTCCGGTCGAACCTGGGCACCCACACTTAAGCCCCCCCTGTGGCCACGCAAAGCCGCGCGCCCAAGGCGGCCGTGCCCCTGGTACTCCGTTTCGCTAGATGTCCTTGCCAAGCCGGCTTCGCTAGATGTCCTTGCCAAGCCGGCTTGGCTAGATGTCCTTGCCAAGCCGGCTTCGCTAGACCGTCACGGCCCTCTCCTTGCCAAGCCGGCTTCGCTAGATGACCTTGCCAAGCCGGCTTCGCTAGATTCTTGCAAAGCCGGCTTTGCTAGATGTCCTTGCCAAGCCGGCTTCCTAGACCGGTCCACGGCCCGCTCCTTGCCAAGCCGCTTCGCTAGATGTCCTTGCCAAGCCGGCTTCGCTAGACCGGTCACGGCCCGCTCCTTGCCAAGCCGGCTTGGCTAGATGTCCTTGCCAAGCCGGCTTTACAAGGAAGCCCATTTCACACTTTGAATCTAGCTGTTGGATTCCGTCCCAAACGCTGCGAGAGGGACAGCATCCAACAGCTCGTTTCAAAGTGTCAAAAACCCACTCCTTGCGAAGCCGGCTTCGCTAGATGACCTTGCCAAGCCGGCTTCGCTAGATGACCTTGCCAAGCCGGCTTCGCTAGACCGGTCACGGCCCTGTCCTTACCAAGCCGGCTTCGCTAGATGACCTTGCGAAGCCGGCTTCGCTAGACCGGTCACGGCCCTGTCCTTGCCAAGCCGGCTTCGCTAGATGACCTTGCCAAGCCGGCCTCGCTAGACCGGTCACGGAACACTCCTTGCAAAGCTGGCTTTGCTAGGTGAGCACAAGGATCATCACCTGATGATCGTGGCTATAACCCCCTTACCTACTTCCTTAACCAGCCTCTGGCGATGTACATTTTCAAAGTGTCAAAAACCCACTCCTTGCGAAGCCGGCTTCGCTAGATGACCTTGCCAAGCCGGCTTCGCTAGATGTCCTTGCCAAGCCGCTTTACAAGGCCCACCCCGGGGGAGCCGCCCATCGCCCCCCCAGAAAGGGGCTCACCTTCCCGGGTAAACATTCAGCAAAAAGGGCCCACCTCCGGGCACCTTGACCTCCGGTCGAACCTGGGCACCCACACTTAAGCCCCCCCCTGTGGCCACGCAAAGCCGCGCGCCCAAGGCGGCCGTGCCCCTGGTACTCCGTTTCGCTAGATGTCCTTGCCAAGCCGGCTTCGCTAGATGTCCTTGCCAAGCCGGCTTGGCTAGATGTCCTTGCCAAGCCGGCTTCGCTAGACCGGTCACGGCCCGCTCCTTGCCAAGCCGGCTTCGCTAGATGTCCTTGCCAAGCCGGCTTCGCTAGATGTCCTTGCCAAGCCGGCTTCGCTAGATGTCCTTGCAAAGCCGGCTTTGCTAGATGTCCTTGCCAAGCCGGCTTCGCTAGACCGGTCACGGCCCGCTCCTTGCCAAGCCGGCTTCGCTAGATGTCCTTGCCAAGCCGGCTTCGCTAGATGTCCTTGCAAAGCCGGCTTCGCTAGATGTCCTTGCCAAGCCGGCCTCGCTAGACCGGTCACGGCCCGCTCCTTGCCAAGCCGGCTTCGCTAGATGTCCTTGCAAAGCCGGCTTTGCTAGATGCCCTTGCCAAGCCGGCCTCGCTAGACCGGTCACGGCCCGCTCCTTGCCAAGCCGGCTTCGCTAGATGACCTTGCCAAGCCGGCTTTGCTAGATGTCCTTGCCAAGCCGGCTTTACAAGGAAGCCCATTTTCACACTTTGAATCTAGCTGTTGGATTCCGTCCCAAACGCTGCGAGAGGGACAGCATCCAACAGCTCGTTTCAAAGTGTCAACTCGGCTTTCCTTGCGAAGCCGGCTTCGCTAGACCGGTCACGGCCCGCTCCTTGCCAAGCCGGCTTCACTAGATCCCATTGCCTTTACATTGCCTGGCCTCTCAACCTTGCCCCGCCTTTTGGGGCGCTTCCCGCGGTCTCAGCCGGCCGACCCGGGCGTCCGTGCGTCCGGCGTGGCGCCTGCTACCGCGCCGCGCCAGCCCCGGGGCCGCGGGACCTCGTCTGGCGGAAAAGGCCTCGGAAAAGGTGTCCAAAAGGCCCCCATTGACTTAACATTGCCTAACCTCCCAACTTTGGCCTCGGCTCCGGGGCGGTCCCGGCGCTCCCGGGGGGCCGACCCGGGCGTCCGCGCGTCCGGCTCGGCACCCGCTGTCTGGCCGGGCCGGCCCCGGGGCCGTCGAGCCTCGCCTCGCCAAACGGGCCCCGGAAAAGGTGTCCGGGAGGCCTCTGTTGACTTAACATGGGCTCGACCCCTGTGACCCCTGAGCTTGCCGAGCCGGCTTGGCTAGATGATCTTGCCAAGCCGGCTTTACAAGGGGAGTCACGGCCCTGTCCTTGCCAAGCCGGCTTTGCTAGATGAGCACAAGGATCATCACCTGATGATCGTCAAGTAGGCCTGGATTAATAGGACAGGAAGATAGGAAAATTCATCGTAAGACATCCAAGTAGGATGCAGACATTAAAGGATTCGTGAAGTCCAATTTTTTGAACAAATGCAAAGGTAATGCACTTTGGTTTTTTACCATGGGAAATGTGGAAATGCTTAAAACCTCAAACAAGGAGCGAGTGTTTTTGCCTTTCTGGGGTCTCTGGAGGCGCATCACAGGACCGTGCACCAGACTGGCTAACGCAGAGCTTTGTAAGTCGTTGGCCAGCTCTTTTTTCCCCTCTCCTAACCAGCCAGTGCCGTGTGTGTCATTCTGGAGCTTTCCCTGGTGAGTGAGGACATCCTTACCTAGCTGCAACACCTAAACTTAACATCAGTGATTATTGTGACCCACTGGAAATTAAAAATTCTCAAGCAGGAGAAGGCTAAGAAGTGAATTGGATTTTAATCGTCAGACACCCAAATAGGGTGCAGATTACAAAATTAGCAGATATTATTCTGATTAGAGGCCTCAAGCTGAAGAGAACAACAAGAAAACACTTACCTCAAGCTAGAAAAAAGGAAAATACTTACCGTTTTTGAACCAAATTAAAGGGAAACCTAAGGAAAAGGACATTTAAAAGATACCACTCTGTCATGCCTGATGAAGGACAAGCCGCCCTCCGAAACGTTGCAACAGGGCAGAGTGAAGCAGGGCCAAGTCGGCCTGAATTAAGGATAAAAAAATCAACAGCTACAGGACCCGTGGAGTCCAATTTTTTGAACCAGCGCAGAGGTAATGCACTTTTGTGTCTGTTATAAGGGAAAATGTGGAGTTTGGAGGTGCTTTTCACTTTCTGGGGACTCTGAAGGCACATCACAGGACCGTGCACCAGTCTGGCTAACACTCGTTAGCCGGGACTTTTCCCCTCCTCCTAACCAGCCAGTGCCGTGTGTGTCATTCTGGAGCTTTCCCTGGAGAGTGAGGACATCCTTACCTAGCTGCAACCCCTAAACTTAACATCAGTAATTATTGTGACCCACTGGAAATATAAAATTGAAACCTCAAGCAAGAGAAGACTAAGAAATTGGATTTTAATCGTCAGACACCCAAATAGGGTGCAGATTACAAAATTAGCAGATATTATTCTGATTACAAGCCTCAAGCGGAAGAGAAGGACAAGAAAACACTTACCTCAAGCTGGAAAAAAGGAAAATACTTACCGTTTTTGAACCAAATTAAAGGGAAACCTAAGGAAAAGGACATTTAAAGATACCACTCTGTTATGCCTGATGAAGGACAAGCCGCCCTCCGAAACGTTGCCACAAGGCAGAGTGAAGCAGGACCAAGTCGGCCTGAATTAAGGATAAAAGAATCAACAACTACAGCTCACTTACCGGTCACGGCCCGCTCCTTGCCAAGCCGGCTTCGCTAGATCTCCTTGCCAAGCCGGCTTCGCTAGACCGTCACGGCCCGCTCCTTGCCAAGCCGGCTTCGCTAGATGTCCTTGCCAAGCCGGCTTCGCTAGATGTCCTTGCCAAGCCGGCTTTACAAGGAAGCCCATTTTCACACTTTGAATCTAGCTGTTGGATTCCGTCCCAAACGCTGCGAGAGGGACAGCATCCAACAGCTCGTTTCAAAGTGTCAAAAACCCACTCCTTGCGAAGCCGGCTTCGCTAGATGACCTTGCCAAGCCGGCTTCGCTAGATCTCCTTGCCAAGCCGGCTTCGCTAGACCGGTCACGGCCCGCTCCTTGCCAAGCCGGCTTCGCTAGATGTCCTTGCCAAGCCGGCTTCGCTAGATGTCCTTGCCAAGCCGGCTTTACAAGGAAGCCCTTTTCACACTTTGACTAGCTGTTGGATTCCGTCCCAAACGCTGCGAGAGGGACAGCATCCAACAGCTCGTTTCAAAGTGTCAAAAACCCACTCCTTGCGAAGCCGGCTTCGCTAGATGACCTTGCCAAGCCGGCTTCGCTAGATGACCTTGCGAAGCCAGCTTCGCTAGACCGGTCACGGCCCTGTCCTTGCCAAGCCGGCTTCGCTAGATGACCTTGCCAAGCCGGCCTCGCTAGACCGGTCACGGAACACTCCTTGCAAAGCTGGCTTTGCTAGGTGAGCACAAGGATCATCACCTGATGATCGTGGCTATAACCCCCTTACCTACTTCCTTAACCAGCCTCTGGCGATGTACATTTTCAAAGTGTCAAAAACCCACTCCTTGCGAAGCCGGCTTCGCTAGATGACCTTGCCAAGCCGGCTTCGCTAGATGTCCTTGCCAAGCCGGCTTTACAAGGCCCACCCCGGGGGAGCCGCCCATCGCCCCCCAGAAAGGGGCTCACCTTCCCGGGTAAACATTCAGCAAAAAGGGCCCACCTCCGGGCACCTTGACCTCCGGTCGAACCTGGGCACCCACACTTAAGCCCCCCCCTGTGGCCACGCAAAGCCGCGCGCCCAAGGCGGCCGTGCCCCTGGTACTCCGTTTCGCTAGATGTCCTTGCCAAGCCGGCTTCGCTAGATGTCCTTGCCAAGCCGGCTTGGCTAGATGTCCTTGCCAAGCCGGCTTCGCTAGACCGGTCACGGCCCGCTCCTTGCCAAGCCGGCTTCGCTAGATGACCTTGCCAAGCCGGCTTCGCTAGATGTCCTTGCAAAGCCGGCTTTGCTAGATGTCCTTGCCAAGCCGGCTTCGCTAGACCGGTCACGGCCCGCTCCTTGCCAAGCCGGCTTCGCTAGATGTCCTTGCCAAGCCGGCTTCGCTAGACCGGTCACGGCCCGCTCCTTGCCAAGCCGGCTTGGCTAGATGTCCTTGCCAAGCCGGCTTTACAAGGAAGCCCATTTTCACACTTTGAATCTAGCTGTTGGATTCCGTCCCAAACGCTGCGAGAGGGACAGCATCCAACAGCTCGTTTCAAAGTGTCAAAACCCACTCCTTGCGAAGCCGGCTTCGCTAGATGACCTTGCCAAGCCGGCTTCGCTAGATGACCTTGCCAAGCCGGCTTCGCTAGACCGGTCACGGCCCTGTCCTTACCAAGCCGGCTTCGCTAGATGACCTTGCGAAGCCGGCTTCGCTAGACCGGTCACGGCCCTGTCCTTGCCAAGCCGGCTTCGCTAGATGACCTTGCCAAGCCGGCCTCGCTAGACCGGTCACGGAACACTCCTTGCAAAGCTGGCTTTGCTAGGTGAGCACAAGGATCATCACCTGATGATCGTGGCTATAACCCCCTTACCTACTTCCTTAACCAGCCTCTGGCGATGTACATTTTCAAAGTGTCAAAAACCCACTCCTTGCGAAGCCGGCTTCGCTAGATGACCTTGCCAAGCCGGCTTCGCTAGATGTCCTTGCCAAGCCGGCTTTACAAGGCCCACCCCGGGGGAGCCGCCCATCGCCCCCCCAGAAAGGGGCTCACCTTCCCGGGTAAACATTCAGCAAAAAGGGCCCACCTCCGGGCACCTTGACCTCCGGTCGAACCTGGGCACCCACACTTAAGCCCCCCCCTGTGGCCACGCAAAGCCGCGCGCCCAAGGCGGCCGTGCCCCTGGTACTCCGTTTCGCTAGATGTCCTTGCCAAGCCGGCTTGCTAGATGTCCTTGCCAAGCCGGCTTGGCTAGATGTCCTTGCCAAGCCGGCTTCGCTAGACCGGTCACGGCCCGCTCCTTGCCAAGCCGGCTTCGCTAGATGTCCTTGCCAAGCCGGCTTCGCTAGATGTCCTTGCCAAGCCGGCTTCGCTAGATGTCCTTGCAAAGCCGGCTTTGCTAGATGTCCTTGCCAAGCCGGCTTCGCTAGACCGGTCACGGCCCGCTCCTTGCCAAGCCGGCTTCGCTAGATGTCCTTGCCAAGCCGGCTTCGCTAGATGTCCTTGCAAAGCCGGCTTCGCTAGATGTCCTTGCCAAGCCGGCCTCGCTAGACCGGTCACGGCCCGCTCCTTGCCAAGCCGGCTTCGCTAGATGTCCTTGCAAAGCCGGCTTTGCTAGATGCCCTTGCCAAGCCGGCCTCGCTAGACCGGTCACGGCCCGCTCCTTGCCAAGCCGGCTTCGCTAGATGACCTTGCCAAGCCGGCTTTGCTAGATGTCCTTGCCAAGCGGCTTTACAAGGAAGCCCATTTTCACACTTTGAATCTAGCTGTTGGATTCCGTCCCAAACGCTGCGAGAGGGACAGCATCCAACAGCTCGTTTCAAAGTGTCAACTCGGCTTTCCTTGCGAAGCCGGCTTCGCTAGACCGGTCACGGCCCGCTCCTTGCCAAGCCGGCTTCACTAGATCCCATTGCCTTTACATTGCCTGGCCTCTCAACCTTGCCCCGCCTTTTGGGGCGCTTCCCGCGGTCTCAGCCGGCCGACCCGGGCGTCCGTGCGTCCGGCGTGGCGCCTGCTACCGCGCCGCGCCAGCCCCGGGGCCGCGGGACCTCGTCTGGCGGAAAAGGCCTCGGAAAAGGTGTCCAAAAGGCCCCCATTGACTTAACATTGCCTAACCTCCCAACTTTGGCCTCGGCTCCGGGGCGGTCCCGGCGCTCCCGGGGGGCCGACCCGGGCGTCCGCGCGTCCGGCTCGGCACCCGCTGTCTGGCCGGGCCGGCCCCGGGGCCGTCGAGCCTCGCCTCGCCAAACGGGCCCCGGAAAAGGTGTCCGGGAGGCCTCTGTTGACTTAACATGGGCTCGACCCCTGTGACCCCTGAGCTTGCCGAGCCGGCTTGGCTAGATGATCTTGCCAAGCCGGCTTTACAAGGGGAGTCACGGCCCTGTCCTTGCCAAGCCGGCTTTGCTAGATGAGCACAAGGATCATCACCTGATGATCGTCAAGTAGGCCTGGATTAATAGGACAGGAAGATAGGAAAATTCATCGTAAGACATCCAAGTAGGATGCAGACATTAAAGGATTCGTGAAGTCCAATTTTTTGAACAAATGCAAAGGTAATGCACTTTGGTTTTTTACCATGGGAAATGTGGGAAATGCTTAAAACCTCAAACAAGGAGCGAGTGTTTTTGCCTTTCTGGGGTCTCTGGAGGCGCATCACAGGACCGTGCACCAGACTGGCTAACGCAGAGCTTTGTAAGTCGTTGGCCAGCTCTTTTTTCCCCTCTCCCTAACCAGCCAGTGCCGTGTGTGTCATTCTGGAGCTTTCCCTGGTGAGTGAGGACATCCTTACCTAGCTGCAACACCTAAACTTAACATCAGTGATTATTGTGACCCACTGGAAATTAAAAATTCTCAAGCAGGAGAAGGCTAAGAAGTGAATTGGATTTTAATCGTCAGACACCCAAATAGGGTGCAGATTACAAAATTAGCAGATATTATTCTGATTAGAGGCCTCAAGCTGAAGAGAACAACAAGAAAACACTTACCTCAAGCTAGAAAAAAGGAAAATACTTACCGTTTTTGAACCAAATTAAAGGGAAACCTAAGGAAAAGGACATTTAAAAGATACCACTCTGTCATGCCTGATGAAGGACAAGCCGCCCTCCGAAACGTTGCAACAGGCAGAGTGAAGCAGGCCAAGTCGGCCTGAATTAAGGATAAAAAAATCAACAGCTACAGGACCCGTGGAGTCCAATTTTTTGAACCAGCGCAGAGGTAATGCACTTTTGTGTCTGTTATAAGGGAAAATGTGGAGTTTGGAGGTGCTTTTCACTTTCTGGGGACTCTGAAGGCACATCACAGGACCGTGCACCAGTCTGGCTAACACTCGTTAGCCGGGACTTTTCCCCTCCTCCTAACCAGCCAGTGCCGTGTGTGTCATTCTGGAGCTTTCCCTGGAGAGTGAGGACATCCTTACCTAGCTGCAACCCCTAAACTTAACATCAGTAATTATTGTGACCCACTGGAAATATAAAATTGAAACCTCAAGCAAGAGAAGACTAAGAAATTGGATTTTAATCGTCAGACACCCAAATAGGGTGCAGATTACAAAATTAGCAGATTATTATTCTGATTACAAGCCTCAAGCGGAAGAGAAGGACAAGAAAACACTTACCTCAAGCTGGAAAAAAGGAAAATACTTACCGTTTTTGAACCAAATTAAAGGGAAACCTAAGGAAAAGGACATTTAAAGATACCACTCTGTTATGCCTGATGAAGGACAAGCCGCCCTCCGAAACGTTGCCACAAGGCAGAGTGAAGCAGGACCAAGTCGGCCTGAATTAAGGATAAAAGAATCAACAACTACAGCTCACTTACCGGTCACGGCCCGCTCCTTGCCAAGCCGGCTTCGCTAGATCTCCTTGCCAAGCCGGCTTCGCTAGACCGGTCACGGCCCGCTCCTTGCCAAGCCGGCTTCGCTAGATGTCCTTGCCAAGCCGGCTTCGCTAGATGTCCTTGCCAAGCCGGCTTTACAAGGAAGCCCATTTTCACACTTTGAATCTAGCTGTTGGATTCCGTCCCAAACGCTGCGAGAGGGACAGCATCCAACAGCTCGTTTCAAAGTGTCAAAAACCCACTCCTTGCGAAGCCGGCTTCGCTAGATGACCTTGCCAAGCCGGCTTCGCTAGATCTCCTTGCCAAGCCGGCTTCGCTAGACCGGTCACGGCCCGCTCCTTGCCAAGCCGGCTTCGCTAGATGTCCTTGCCAAGCCGGCTTCGCTAGATGTCCTTGCCAAGCCGGCTTTACAAGGAAGCCCATTTTCACACTTTGAATCTAGCTGTTGGATTCCGTCCCAAACGCTGCGAGAGGGACAGCATCCAACAGCTCGTTTCAAAGTGTCAAAAACCACTCCTTGCGAAGCCGGCTTCGCTAGATGACCTTGCCAAGCCGGCTTCGCTAGATGACCTTGCGAAGCCGCTTCGCTAGACCGGTCACGGCCCTGTCCTTGCCAAGCCGGCTTCGCTAGATGACCTTGCCAAGCCGGCCTCGCTAGACCGGTCACGGAACACTCCTTGCAAAGCTGGCTTTGCTAGGTGAGCACAAGGATCATCACCTGATGATCGTGGCTATAACCCCCTTACCTACTTCCTTAACCCTCTGGCGATGTACATTTTCAAAGTGTCAAAAACCCACTCCTTGCGAAGCCGGCTTCGCTAGATGACCTTGCCAAGCCGGCTTCGCTAGATGTCCTTGCCAAGCCGGCTTTACAAGGCCCACCCCGGGGAGCCGCCCATCGCCCCCCCAAAAGGGGCTCACCTTCCCGGGTAAACATTCAGCAAAAAGGGCCCACCTCCGGGCACCTTGACCTCCGGTCGAACCTGGGCACCCACACTTAAGCCCCCCCTGTGCCACGCAAAGCCGCGCGCCCAAGGCGGCCGTGCCCCTGGTACTCCGTTTCGCTAGATGTCCTTGCCAAGCCGGCTTCGCTAGATGTCCTTGCCAAGCCGGCTTGGCTAGATGTCCTTGCCAAGCCGGCTTCGCTAGACCGTCACGGCCCGCTCCTTGCCAGCCGGCTTCGCTAGATGTCCTTGCCAAGCCGGCTTCGCTAGATGTCCTTGCAAAGCCGGCTTCGCTAGATGTCCTTGCCA
>NW_024043857.1:0-12821 GCF_014851395.1 Micropterus salmoides
GACACTGTGGGAGGCTCTGTCTGTACCTCCTATAATCATAGTTTTCACACTTGGGACTTCTACATTGATGATTATTTTGAGTCACAGAGCTGCAGTAATGCTGTAGTGTTTCTGAACCACAAATATGAGCAAAATTCTGAACTCTGCAGGTTTTAGACATCATTTATTGCTGTTTTGAAGATACTTCCAGCTGCATGTTAAATATTCCACCTGCTGCACATAGAGTAGATTATTAACAGGTTTCCTAAGTTGCAAGTCCTCTGTTCAGCCAAACAAAGATGGTAGCCAGAAATTACATTTCTTCTTGGTTGTCTTTTACGTTGCACTACCAGGTTTTATCATCAGATTGATTGAGCTATTTTATATTAAGATAGAATTGTATTTTCAATAGTTGACTAGAACAATCACACAACAAGGTCCACTCAATTGCTGCTGTAGACCTTTTGTTCATTTGAAAACCATTTTCATAATTTATAATTCATTCAAATTTTTTTGTGGCATCTCTCAAGAATATATCACTTCTAGCTACCACCTTTGTTTAGTTTAAGAAACAAATGTATAGTATCATCAATGCAAATGTCTCAAAATATAAAAACATGAATGCTTGAGAGGCAAACTTTTGCTATGTTGCTGTATAAGCTATGGATCTGCAATCATGCAAGCAGCTTTTAAGTCTAGCCCGGTTTTCATCCCAGGGCATAAATATGGATGCTTTGAGAAAGTCTGACAAAGCATCTGTCTTGAAGCACAAGGTACCCTTCAGCAACCGTATGAGACGCCGTTACGTTCAAGTAACCAATGTAACCCATCCCCGTAATGTACTTATTTCAACCCAAACATGATATTTTCTTAAACCTAACAATCATAGTGGTGCCTAAACCTAACCAAAACCATCATCTTCTCCTGAACCTAACCAAACTATGATCTTTTCTTATAGCTAAAGGCATTTCACATGATGAAGGTACCTTGTGTCAAATAATGACGCTTTAAGTCAGTCTTTTCTCAAAGCGTCGGTATTTAACACCCTGGGATGAGAACGTGTTGGTGAGACTGTATATAGGCATAGCAGAGCTTTGAGCTAAACGCTAACAATGACAATGCTAACACACTGATGTTTTGCAGGTTTAATGTTTCCCATGTTCAACATCTTAGTTTAGTGTGTTAGAATGCTAACATTTGCTTATTAGCAACTCCAACTCAGGCTGAATTGGAAAAAGAAATGGACAAAACAAAAATATTACTGAATGGATGTACAAACAATCCAAACATAATTCTATATTGTCTGGACCAAAGTGATGGGCTAACTGACATAGCCATCCCTCAAGCCATGTACGCTGCTTGCTTAGCATATATGTTGGACATAGAATTACCTCAGTTTCAGCCATTGTAGTTTTGTTACTGAGACATTTTGTAACATCTGGGCACCCAAAGCAAACAGGGTGCAACTTGTGAACCAAATTCATATCATGTGTAATGACAAACTTTCCACCCAGTCGTGGGCAGGTGTCTCTACTTTATGACTTTGAGATTCTTCTTCTGAAATACTTCCTCCACCTGTCTTTACTGTGCAGTTTCTGACTCGCACTCCATTTACACAAACCAATTCCCAACCAAAATAGAAACTAGGCCTCAAGTCAATTCATTATCACTTTTCCTTCAGACTTCCTCTCCCCTGCCACCGCCTCCCTTTAAGGCCAAAGCTCAAGGAACAAACCTGAGACAAACTCATTTCACTGAGGCTAGTCCAGACAATTCAGATACACCACATCTATCAGGAGGTGGGATGTGGGTCTAAATATATACGAACACATGCCCTGCAAACTAAATGCTGTTGTGTGTTATCTGTTGGTTAACAGCAATGTTTAAAAATGTATAGGATGAGAGATTTCTTATTTGTCTACATTACATTACATTGTATTTATTCATTTAGCTGACGCTTTTCTCCATAGTGACTTACAATTGCTATATATGTCAGAGGTCGCACACCTCTGGAGCAACTGGGGTTAAGTGTCTTGCTCAGGGACACATTCACCAATGAGTCCCTTAGAGAGACAGTGTGTGCACATGTGTTTGCATGTCATCGGTCCGTCTGAACCACGACCTAAATTGTGCCAGGGGTTAAAACTGGAAGCAAAACTTGGCCACTACAACTCAAAACAAAATCAAAGATTCATACTCACTGAAAACGTAGTTTGTTCACGTTTGCTGTAAGATACTTTATGAGAAAACATCACCATTCATACCGCCATGTCTTCAGTTTAGTAGTCCATCCAGTTTGTTGCTAATCCAAGCTGTTACATTCAGGTCATTGCAAAATGAGTCTATACAAGCAGTGTTTACAAGGCAAGGCTCAGGAACCACTTATTTGCAAAAGTAATCACATTATGAATGTCTCTGTGGCTTTCACAGTCTTTTAATGAGCTTTTAACGAGGAATTAACCTACTGAGTTTCACTGCTAAGCTGACAACGCTGCTTTTGGTCACCGGTGAGGAGCTGCACTGCTAAAGCTACTGACTCCGTCAGTGATTCAGTGTAGTTCAGTATAGTACTGAACACCTTTAGTTTTAGCCTATAAGTGGTGCAAGAGCCTCATGGTATGACAGAGGGAGAATCATGCAAACTAGAACGATCAGTTGATTCGTCAGAAAACAAATTGTCGACTTTTCTGATAATCAGTTAATCCTTTAAAGGTATTTATAATGCATCAAGGCCCACAATTCCCTGGTTCAAATTTCTCCAGTGTGAGAATTTGCTGTTTTTCTTTGGTTTATAATCACTGTAAACTGAATATGTTTGGGTTTTGGACTGTTAGACAAAACAAGGAACTTGTAGATGATACTTGTGAACCTGTGATGGAAATTTTTATATATTTCTTACATTAGCAACTCATTGATAATGCAAACACATATTCACCACTAATACAAACACAACACACACCATAAGAGGGTGGGATACACTAGTTTGACAACACGCTGCTAACAGTATGGAAAGAACTGTATCCGACACAGACTTGACTAATTTAAAATGAGAAGTTGCAGAGAACAGCATGTGCATCTCAAAATCAGTAAAGGACAACTTTAAGGTTTTAGAGTGAAGAAGCTATTAAGGCAATCGTGTAGCTACAATCTTCCTGATCAAAGAGAAAAAGAAACTTTCCCAACAGGAATTACAGAAAGTGGTGAAATAAACTGCATAACAGAACAATCTAGAACCTGAACGTGAAGTGTGAGTGCAGCAAAATAATCCCACAAAATGTACTGATGACAATATTGCCCCCAAAGTTGTTTCAGAATCATGCAACTCAGCAAGGCTCCATATCAGTTTTGAAAAGAACCACAGGAACTACTTGAAACTGAACTTATTTAAATTTGAAAGTTAGAGGTGTTAAACATAACAGCCAGAGCTGTTTCAGATTACATTTTGGGGATGGCGGTTATTCACACTGTCAGAATTAATGTTTTCTCACCAATATGTTGGTACACAGCCGACAGCATGGACACTTTGACTTAGTTCTTTGATCCCAGAAACATGATGCTGGGAAAGGAAAATCACCGGTCATGCTCACATACAGAACACAGACACATGCAAAGCAAAGCCCACTGTATTATACGTCCCACTCCCATCTGTTCTCTGCTTTAATCATCACATGTATCATGCTTTATGTGCAAAACATTTCTGAGATTAAACCCAGAGTTCCATTGTTCCCAGCAAAAATGGTGCATGCAGTATGAAAAGTATCTGAGTAATCTGAGTATTCACAGATATACCTCTCTCTCTCTCTCTCTCTCTCTCCTCTCTCTCTCTCTCTCTTCTCTCTCTCTCTCTCTCTCTCTCTCTCTCTCTCTCTCTCTCTCTCTCTCTCTCTCTCTCTCTCTCTCTCTCTCTCTCTCTCTCTCTCTCTCTCTCTCTCTCTCTCTCTCTCTCTCTCTCTCTCTCTCTCTCTCTCTCTCTCTCTCTCTCTCTCTCTCTCTCTCTCAGCTTCTGAACATGAGCTACTTTAAAGGCAGCAGTGACAAGTAAAACGGGGTCACAGTTGGGCTGCATTTGCCCTGCTGCATTTCAATGAGTGGGTGCATTGTTGTCACCAGCAGAGAAAACCCCCTGCTTCAGGAAACGTAAACACACAATGCCACGCACGTACACAACACACACACACACGTCCATATAATAACTACACACAATGCCACCAAAACACTGCGCAGACAAACAGACAAGAACATATACATGCCACACACACACGGTTGTTCCTCCGGGCCTTGCAAAGAGCAGCACAATCAGACCCGCTTGGTACAATGGTGTTGTTTGAATGGGGTCAAACAATGGAGCTCTTTGGTATCTGAATCAAGCCAGATGATGAGTGTCCCAGGAGGATGAATAGGCGGTTTCAGTCCTCCTACACACTCGCACTTCTGGCCCTGACATTATGCATCAGTGCGCTGCCTGTTACTGTTGGCTAAAATATCCGTTATTAGCATGGAAGCAGCAACTCATTAGCATCCAGGCTAATTCTATGGTGAGAGCTAATTTGCATCTATACAGCCTCTTGCACAGATGCTACAATGGCCATAAAATACTAGAAAACTACAGAAAGTAATCAGCAACAGTGTTGAACAACAGTATTTCTACATTATGTAAAAACCTAAGTACAAAATTTAGATGTACGAACATTATTTACTGTCAGCTTTTCTGGACTCAACAACATACAACAAAGTACATGAATGTTCAAGTTGACTTTTTGCAGAATTATAGAGAAAATGGCAAATTAGCTTGGAAATATTTTAAAAAGCACAATTTCACAACTCAGATTATGCATTTTTTCTATTTGCCTGATTTAAAATTAAAAGCTAATATATATGAGTTTGTCAGATAACCTTGTTTAGAAAAGAGTTATGGCTTACCTGCTTATGTGACTCATGCATGAAAATGATCAAAGATCACAGCAAGATACAGGTTATTTACACTAATATTTTGACCTCTAGGACTGTTGCTTGAGGTTAGTGAGATCCATATTTTGGGGGATTTTTAGCAAATCCTACAATTAAAAAATAACATTTGTTAGATATCTAATAGGCTGATTCCAGTATATATTCACCTTACATTTCGCTAGTTTTAGGCCACCAAAAAACAAATAAAGCATTTTCCCACCAGGAATTTATTTCTAGCAGTTCAAATGAAACTTGATCTAGAAATAATTAACAGCAAATAAAAAACTATAACATTTACAAGCATGAATGAAGAGTGCAGAATACACCCATCATCACACAGGATATTGTTGCTACACAAAAAGCCAATTCATAAATCCTGTGGAAACTGGATGTCAGAGTACAGGGAATTTGAGTAAATGTGTGCTGCAACAGCATGTAAACCCCAGGCCCAGACTGCTTTCAAAGATATCAAGAACACGGAGAGGCGAGTAGGTGAGGAAGTTTTCCGGAGGAGACAGATGGGAATCAGTTCTTGATGTCAGCATAACTTCCTCTGCCAAACCATGACAGGTATGAGTCTAAGGTGAATGGAAAATGAGGGAGGAAAGAAATATAATGTCCTTTTTGGAGGATGTTGCAAGGGCTCCTCAGTTCAATTCGCCTTTGATGATTCCCACACGCTACATTGTGAGTTAAAGTGTAAGAGGAGGGTGGAAGACAAAGAAAAAGAGACAGACGGAGACCTCTTTGGACTTCTTCTCTCATCTACTATCATTCCAGCTATGTTCCCTCCACCCAGGCTTCTGCTTCTTTATCTCTCCCTCTAAGAAGGATGACAAAACAGGATGATTGTGAAGGGGCGCCTGGTTACCCTGGTAACAATAATGTGGGCTTTGGATGGTAAATCCAATTTGCCATGGCACTCTCTGACTCATTGGAAGTGCACGTATGTGAGTTAGTGTGTGTGTACGCTGCATTTCATGTGCTTGATGGAGGATGACCATAATGTACCATCCCTTGCACCTCCTCATGCATAGACACACACTTAAAAAAAACACACACAGGCTTAGACATCTTTTCAACAACCAAGAGCTGTTCCTACTTGAAGAAACCAACTAAAGATCACAGAGTGGAGCTTGATGCCTATAAAGAAGTCACTGTACAGGACAGTCATGATCCCACTAAAGATACAAGCAGGTAAAACCTTAATTATCCAAATCTTAGAAGAATGGCTAAAATTAATAAAACTGAGAGCTACTGCATGAAGCATAGTGCAATCAGTGTGAACCACTGATTAAAATACCTCATGAATACCAGGGCGGCAGAGGTATTTAACCAGAAAATTAGTCTGTGCAAACAAGAGAGCATCAGAATGTATGAACTTGTAAATGAGACCTGAATTTCATATTATTGTAGTAACTTCCCAGTTTCTTAGCAGCATCCACACATCATTCAAGCAAACACCACTTGGACAAAGATGCTACCTATAACTGATATAATATACAGCATGGTTTAGTGTGCATTAGGAAGCATAGTGAGAAAAAGCCAAAGTTGTGTTAATAAAAAGCTCAAAGTAAAGTTGCAGGAGTACAACTGGTAGATATACCTACTGTAAGCATATCGATATCTTTTCATCTTTATATGGTTGTATGTCCTGACTCTGCGGTACATTATGATAAAGAACAATCCCAGGACGCCTCGTTGTCAGTGTGAAGCCTACAACTCCTTTTGTGCTGTCACCAATTTCTATTTTTGAACTATCTCCCTGTCTCTCCCTGTTGCCATTGTATTTTGTCTTTCTCTGGTCCACAATTGGATCCCTTTCTCTCGCTCATTTAGTCTTGGCCTTTCTGTCTCTGTCCCAGAGTGCACAGAGGGCATCAGACAATGGCAGCAATACAGCCGGAGCACGCCAGCTGTGCAGACTGGCACCAGAGAGATGGTGGTGCCCATGTTGTGCCCTGCTGCTGCCAGGTACACCTGGAGGGAAGAGATAACAAGCAGCTGAAGCACTCTACCAAATGAATCAGCAGACCACATCCTCATCTGTTCTTGACTCTTACCCTAGTCTCAGATTTACAATTTACACGGATGTACGCGAGACAATAAAGAGGATGATCTCATAAAACAACTACTGCAGCTGCAAAGTGCTTTTTAATGTTCACATCAGGTATTCATAGGATGGAACTGTTTCAGGAGGTGTAACTGACTCCACCCTTCAATCCAATGCTACACTGTGTACATGGACGGGAGTAAAAGTGATTTTGGGCATTTACAGTAAAGAGTGTGTGAGGTACTGTCTTTTTTCCTAGCCTTGCCAAATCCAAAAACATAACATCATATGTGTTAAAACAGTCATGTGCATGCCAAACTCATCCACCGTGTGTAAGCCGGTCCTGGATGCTATTACACTTTAGACTAATGTTAGTGAATCTGTACTGCTTTTATTAGATTTGTGGAGGTTACCACTCTAGCAACCCTATCCAAGGTTCACTACCTGAGATGGCGTTATGTTTGCCAAACACATTGGTTCATCATCCTAAAAACCTTTTCTCTTAATGTTAAAAGTGAAAAATACAAACAAGTAAGATGAAATGCCAATTTGGGTTAGGTTATTATATTTCCTTATTATAAATACAATATTAGATCTATCAAGATATAATGTTTCATTGCAATACAAAATCAATGCCGTTTCTTTATTTAAATGTCTTATAAACTGATTAGCAATGAGCGGATGCTGACATTTTGGCTGGAACATGATCCTTTGGCTTCAGTCTCTTAGCAAGTTATCATGGATGTAGCCATCAAGTTCATATTTGAGACCTTTATTACAAGAGACTCGTATTAAAAAAAAGATGGCTGGAAAAAAGTCAGCCGTAGACAGCATTTTTAACTCATGAAATGTTAGCTTAATGAGCTAGCTAGTTACAATTGACAAAAATCAGCCAGCGGCAGTTGTCATTTCACCCTGCAGTTGTCGGACAGAAATGAGAAGCCTGATTTTGTCTACGTCTATTTGAAATCGAGGACCCATTGTTCCACAAATGAATTTGAGGTGAACCTGCCACCATTATTGTAAACTGCGTGTGCTGTGCAAGAACAAAACAGACGTACAACAGAAATAAGGGAGGTGGGAATTACCAAACGGTCAGTTAGAACACACACCAAATGGAAAATCTGCTTGTTTTTAGAACACAGACTTTCTGAAAGCAACATCACTGACTTGCTACACCCAGTCATCATCTTGTCATGACTGAGCAGATTTCTTAGAGTTAATATCTCCCCACATCCCCAAGCAGTTCATTAGCTATTGCATAATCTAGTACTATTTTTGACAATTTCCTGTTGGGGAGATCCAGATGAGAAAGGTTGCAGCAAGGTGGGGCAACAGGGTGGCAAGAGCTCTGAAAACCACAGTTTCCTCTCCCACACCACCCAATACAATACCGTGTCCTCCAGCACACATTACAGCCAACACCTGCCGGCTACAGAAAGGGGAAGTCAACTTTCAAAACTAAAAAACACAGTCAATCAATATAATGTACTGTAGATGGGCAGTATTGCTCAGCGTTATGACTTTCACTGTTATTGTTGGAGCTGTGAATCTCGTGGCATGACACGCCGTATGCATGCTGCACTATTCCCCTAGTCAACAGGTTTGTTCACACAATCAAACACAAACATCTGGATTCAAAACATAAAATCAGCAGGCAGAGGGGATATGCATTTATAGATTTAAATAAATGCTACCAAGCAAACAGGAAGGGAGGATATCACAATACAGCTTCTGAGAAGTAGGGTGTGGACATGGAAGGAAGGTTGGGCAATAGTGTGTAAAATAACATTAAGTGCCTGTTGCAGCTGTATTTCTCTGACAGTACAACAGAGTGCATGTGTAGCCATACAGGGCGTCACAGTTAGGAAGTGGGAGGAGGATTTATTCAGAGATAGAGGATGACAGATCTGGTCACTGAAAGTGTTACACATGTAGCCTTTCTGCCCCAGTGGTCAGAGGGACAGGGGGGGCAGTGGGAGGGAGCTGGGCTGGAAACTGTAGTGACAGCTCATCATTGCGCATGAGGGCATCTAAAAAATGTCCATGTGTGTATGTAAGTGTTTTCACTGTGTCTGGCTTTGCATCAAGTCACTCCAGAATGATGACATCTGCCATGACTACACATCTGTCCTTCTCCCTGGAGTATGAGAATGTACTAGTTACACCAACCACATGTGACCTACATACATCTACTTTTTTGTCAATTATTAACTTGTTTCTGAGACTGGATTTATTGTATTTAAACACCATCTGAAGTTGCAGTTATTTCAGATGTTCCATACAAAATCCTTACATGAAATAATGATGCATTACGCATAAATATAAATAATACATTAAGCAGACGTTTTCATCCAAAGCATCTTACAATTGCTATACATGTCAGAGGTTGCACACCTCTGGAGCAACTAGGAGTTAAGTGTCTTGCTCAGGGACACAATAGTGGATGGGTCACAGTGGGGGATTGAACCCAGGTCTCTCATGCCAAAGGCACAGTCTTATCCATTTTACCATCGCCACCGCCGCCACATATATGTGTTATATGCCGATGATACAGTGGTTTGTAACTAAGGCTGCGTATCATTTAACACGTTTAAAAACAGGTTCTACCACGATACCTGAGTTTTGATACAGATTCAAAAATGATTTTAAAAAGGTACCTCACATTTATAAATATAAGCATGTTTTTCTATTTAAAGGGCCATTTAAGCAATTTAGCATTGCTCTTCCCTGACTTTGGGAAGCTAAAAGAGATAGATGGTCAAAAGAATAATCAAAATCAAAGTAGCAGAGGTGATCATGTCCACAGCATGGGTCAAGCTCCAAAAACACTGGATCCTACAGTTCCCATACTGCAACCAGTAGCTTATTTTCCATGAATCCTCCATTCCTGGTAAATGCCCACATGATTTCAAGTTCTAACTTTCTTTAAAAATGTGTTGTCTCCAAGCTCAAGCTCTGATAACTCTTATGACATCACTATGACATCATCTGGGTTATTTTGTCAGATTTTAGAAAACATCTCCAGATCCAAAGACAACATTAGACAGTTGTTAGTTACAGGTGGTTTACGACTCCCCATGACGAGTTAAATGACTTTTAACAAAGTAAATGAATCAGTGTTTTATTTTGTCATAACAAGCTACGAAAGCAACATTAGTTTGATCAAACAGTCGTAAATGCTAAAGTAATTCAAATGAAACCATTTGGATCTAAGAATAAGTAAACAAGATTAATCTGACTCGATGCTAAGAACACGGTTCGGTTGGGACCCAAAAGGTCAAGAAAAGTTTGACACCGAGTCCTATTCACAGTCAGGTCACAGCAATACATATACTACAATTTTGTAGAGGAGTAGGTTTTCTGAGAGTGAGACTTTCCCACAGCATTGGAGAGTCGAATCAAGGCCTTCTTTCCGGTTCATCAGCATTTGAATGTTTCTTCTCATCTGTGAAGCCAGCATGGGTTTAACTGAGGCAAGCATCTTGCTCTCTTGCATGAAAGAACACACACACACACACAAACTTATGTTAGTCTGGCTTCCTTCTAAGGGGAACGGACACTCAATAAAGCCACATCCTGGCTACCATGAAAACCCAGGAGTTCTACTGAGAAGCACAAAGAAGGAACTGGCAACTCAGTGACATGGGACTCATGAACTAGTGTTGCCATACACTCAGAGGATGCCAAATCTTCCAGCCTTGTCCTTGAGACGCTGAAACTTGCATAAAATTTGATCAGTCAGCCTTATGCTATTCAGCAAGAACTTCTCATTTGTGTCCAGATGAATTGAGTGAAATGATGAGGTGGTAGGAGGCGTTGTTGTTGTTGTTGTTGTTGTTGTGTGTTTGGGGTGTGATAGCAACATGTCTAAAGACCTGACAGAAAGTGAATGATGATTTGGCAAGTACACAATAAATCTTGAGACAAGAATCTGGACACACATTGAATAGAAGAGACAGAGCCAGCGGGTAACATGCAAAGAAAGGATGGTGGATCAAGATCTTTTATGTAATGAGAATGTTGTAACATGGGTTTTTCTCAAAGTAATTTGCCCTGCTATACTTCATATGAACTTTATGTATTTTTATTTTGTTATTTTATAGCAATTGGGCTTTTTCAATATAAAGTAGCTCCCAAACGTGTTTTCAATGTTTTCTTTCAATCCTCATAAACAAGGCGTAGGCTGCGGAACAACCAGAAGATAAGCTCAACTTGAACTTTTCTTTAATTACCTCTGGTTTGTGACAACAACAACAACATGCTACTTCGATTTATTCCATTTACTCTTTCCGTTATACAGAGAAGTCAGAGGTCAGGAATGGCTACAGCCACCCTGGAGGCTGGCTGGTATTCAGTGTCTTGCTCAGTGGTGTTCAACAGTATGGGTGTTGGCTGTTAGAAGGCTTGATTCTGAACTCTCAAAACATCAAGCACATTTCCAACCGCCTGTTTTTTGGGCCCATTTTGTGTGCTGGCCGCTGGAATTCTTTTTTAAAAGTCAATATTGGAAAAAGGTTTTCTGCTTGCCTGAGGTGGAAAAGTTGTTGGATTGTCAAAAACAAGAGGCGGCAAAGTAAAATGGAAGCAGACTTCACAGATACATTCTGATATATGAAGCATTTTTCACATGGTTTTCCACAGGGATGTATTAATGTTAACTGGATGTGCCACTGAAAGATGGTGCCTCCAATAAAACATCAAAACACTGCACAAATCCTTGTCATGACGATGGCAAACAACAGAAATATGGAGTTCATGTTATAAAGTTATCTACCCGGAATGTGGGGTTGTATGAATGTAATTAGTGAACTCAGCATCTTGCTGGATGACATGACGTTAAACCTGACTCAACTTCTTTGCCAGATGGCCCTGTGCTGTTTTGCAGAGTGCCTTTGCATTTGCAAAAGGTGGTCTGAATGAGGCCTTAACACCAGCAACTGTTTATCTTGATGCCCCCAACTCCTAATATTCACAACTGTAGGAGAAGTGCGGAAGCAATCAATTTGCATTTTTGTTTTAAATTTGTGCTACATTTGGATGGAAACTTGACGAGTGTTTATATCCAACCTGTTGGTCTAATATGATATCTAACTTGAAAGCCTTCAGGAGGCTGATATCTTTGAAGAGGCTATAATAACAATTTTATATTAACAATGGTAAAAGGGATACTTTTAGTGACAATACCAACACTCTGGTAAACCCACTGCACACTACCTGTCCAGCAAGCAGCAGACAAAGTAGCGACTACTGGTGAACATTTAGCAACTAAAGAGCCAGCTTTTTCCCTCAGGAGTTGGTGGAGATCAAATCAGTGCTAAAAACAGAGTTAAATTTAACTGTTGATGCCAAAAAAAGTTACTGCAGCTTTAAGGAATCAGTTCACACAATTTACCAAAATAACAACAAACGAAAAAATATTTTATTCTCATAGCTTAAGTTAGTAGGATCTATCTATGTGGACGTTTTAAGTAATTGCTGTTAGCACCATAAAAAAATTCCATTCACCTTCACATTACTGGGATCATGGCAGAAATCTTAGGCAGAGATAGACATACCTGAACAAATTAATACCAACTGTCATTATAGTATGATCACAAGAGGAGTACATTCTACATGTCTGAGTTTACAAGCATCATGACCAAGGACTGAAAATACAGGCATATATGGAAGAACTGCTGTCGAAAACAAATGGAAATGTGAGACAGCAGAAACAAAGTACAACACGTGCCCTTCTTTGGGAAATGCTGGCTGTTTTATTTTGTTCTCTTTCTCTGTCTCTCACTCCCCCTTGCTTTCTCTCTTTCATTAGTCTTTCTCTGTGTTCATAAGCAGCCCACGC
>NW_024043858.1:0-5000 GCF_014851395.1 Micropterus salmoides
GACATTATCACAATCTTAGCACCCACCAAAAAGAAACAACAAATGTGCAGATTACCACTTTAATTTTAGATTTTAAGTCACATTATTGTTTTAGTAATTTGTGTCAACTTGATCAATATTAAAAAAACAAAAAAACACATTAGTAATAACTCAGTTATTATTCAGTTATTAATGTAACGTAGAAAAATTATTCAGACCAACATTTGAGGGTCCGGCACGGGGAGGGGCGGAAGGCTGTGATGCAGTTGATGAGCCAGGTGGAGGGAGCTGACCACCTTACCTCGCCTCACTACTGTCGGTTTGTGAGGCCCCTGGGGGTCAAGATGATGTACTGGGTGCAGAGGGCCTGGTCGGAGCCTGGCAGTGCGTGGTAGGAAGCAGCACTCAGGGTTTGTGTCACATCGCTGTCAGGCTTGGGCTGCCGGGCCAGGAGTTGGCCTCCCCCTCCCGGAGCAGCTTGGTAAGTTCGTCTTTGGAAGGCGCCTTAAAGGAGCCAAGGAGGAAGAAGAAACAGCCATCGAAGAGTGGTGGGAGCTACAAAAGATGAATAATTACAAAAAAACAAATCCAAGCATTAGAGGGAACTTCTAATATTTCCTTGTGCATCAAAAGCCGACCAGGAGAAAAGACCTGTTATTATCTATTATCTTCTCCCATTAAAATATGTTAGTCACTCACTGCCAGAGCCAGGATAAAGCCTCACTCCTTGTGAGAGCAGTGGAAGAAGGATTAAAGGCTCTCCTTTTGTTTATGATCAAGTTAAACACTGAATAATTTCTTTGCCAATAAATCTAGGCTCATATTACCAAGTGTCTGTGTCGATGCTTTGTATTTATTTCTTTTGCGGCAGAGCCAGGAGACGTTTTTATCAGCAGTGCTCTCCAGACAAACTCTGAAGCATTTAGTGTTGCTGTTTAAAAACAGCAGTGAATTAGGCCACTGGAGACTGTTCTATTCACTGCATCAATGAACTCAACGGTTATGGGTGTAAACTGGCTCTCTCAAGAGTTTCCAGTGAGAATGTTCTTTGACTACACTTTGGTTAGCTTTTGCTTTGAATGTGTGTGTCCTTAATGTAGGATTATGATTGATGATACAGGTGTTTTTTTCTAGAAAGGACATCGTATTCTGCACATAGAGGAAGAAAACGGAAGAAACTGACAATGGGGAAATCTTAAATCTACTAAAGAACATGTGTTTATTATCATGTCTGCCTGTGCAGGGTTACCACTACAACAAACTATGTATTAGTCTGTTTCTTAAGACCTTCAAAATGCTAATAATACTCAGGGAATTAAAAGGCAATTGCTCACAGCAAGTATTCACCACCCTTGGACTTTTCTCAGTGCCGTTGCTTTACTACACTGAATCACAATGGATGTGGTTTTTGACATTAATCAAAAGAAAAAGATGTCATATTATATAAAAGATGTCGTATTTTTAACAGCAAGTATAGCCGTGTGCGTAAATAGGTCTGTATCAGCTTTGCCATCTAGAAAATGCAGTGTCCACATTCTTCTTCTTAAAACGGCACAAGCTCTGTCAGGTTTCATGGGAACTGGTGAGTGAGCAGCACTTTTCAAGTCCTGCCACAAATTGTCATTTGGACTGAGATCATGACTCTGACTTGGCCTCAGCAGGACATTAATGTTGTTGTTTTGAAGCCACTCCTTTGTAGATTTTGGTTGTTGTCTTTCTGGAAAATAAATCCTCCCTCAAATCATAGTTCTCTTATAGACTGCAGCAAGTCTGCCTCCTCCTGGATTATGCAGTATTTTTTGCTGCATTCATGTCATGTGTTTCCTCTAATGTACACCAAACGGGTCCTAGATTTAGTCAAAAAACACTTCGTTCCCTGACTGGTACTTCTCTGTATGCATTTGTGTCGATCTATCTAAAAATGCAGCTGAACAATGAAAGATATTCTGTATGTATGGCATGTTCTTTCTATTATGAATTCAATTCAATTTGTAGTTTAAAGTATTTTGTTTCTCTTAATTAGTATCAAAAAAGCCCAATTACACTGGGATTTTTAGTTTCAAAACACAAAACAGTCCAAAAGTCCAAGGGAGTACTTTTAATGGCTCTCTACAGTGCCTGCCTGGATAAACACATTCTCCCAAGGACAGAATGTCTAGACAATCTATACTCATCTGCTTCATGTGTTGTTTGTGTGCCTCTCATTTACCAAGCTACATCTGTTGATGCGACTGCGCTGGGGGCCTTCTCCGCTTCGTGCTCAATTTCGGGCATCCACTTGCCTGCCTGCAGACATGCCTCCACCCCTGGCATCAAAGAGAGAGAGAAAAATTAAAGCAACAGCTAATTATGTTGACTTGAAAGAGTGTGACAAGGCAATTGCAAAGGGAGGATGACAAAGCTCTTGTCTGTTTTATCACAACGAGTTAGAAGATTTCAAGTATTGGCAAAGCTGCAGTTGTTGACAGAGAAAGATGCCCACAGCATGATGGAGTTAATGATGCAACCCTCGTTTTAAGTTATCTTAAGTTTAAGCAGAATTTGAGCATCATCTCCTTCTCTCTGTCTCTTGAGGTTTTACAGAGTCAAACTGTGACTTTGTGACAGTGAGCAACCCGGCATTTTATGAGTTAGAAAAAAATCTTTTGTTCTAAATCCTTAAGAAAAGCATCTCGAAAGACAGAAACGTTTTATACAAAAGTATAGGCAGATATGCAGGTGGGGAAAAAAGGCACATTTTAATAACCCCTCACTGTCACAGATAAAACATGCTTCTGAACAAGACACAGATCACAGGGCCTCTGTTATATTAGTGAATATTACATGTTGGGGTATATTAAATAAATTCAACACTATTTAAAAGTTGGACCTCTTAACATATTGAAACTAGATCTGATAACATTAAAAATAAAATAAAAAAAGTATAGTGGATGTCAAATATACCTGAGCATAAGGCTTGGCTCAACTAACTGTTTTGATTATGTATATGCAGACATAACAACGGTGAGATGCAAACACTCCCACAGACCTAAAACACATCTTCAAAGTACCTACATTTGTCCACATGCACCCAACGTTTCATTTCACTTAGTTACTTCCAGTTGCAAAATATGGTGACATGAACACATAAATTCACTTTTCTTATCAAATGTGTTTGTGTGAGTGTGTAAACCTTGTCACAACACAGCACCCTGTCGTAAATCAGCAAATAACACACATGCAGTCTCCAGAACATAGGGTGTAGTATATTTACATTCGTTCACCTCCCTAAATTACAGCGTTCATTTATGGGGCACCTGCCAGAGACTTGGGCAGAGAAGAGGGGAGATACTGGGGTCAATCGCTCCCGACAATGGCGTTTAGTGCTGAGGAGTCATTAGCATATTTTCTGATTATCAACACAACACAAAGACTGAATGACAACATCTCAAGCTCCTTCCCATCAGAGTCAGAGAATGAGTGAACAGCCAGACGAACCCACTTCCTTGATCCATTAGGACAACTACTGGAGGCTAATGCTAAAACCATAAGCAAAGATAGCGTGATGTTTAAAAAACATAAACCATAAAGCAACATTTGTATTTCAAACAAAAAACAAACCTATTAACAAATTTTAACAAAAATCCCTTCATCGTCATGCATCATGGAATGGATGTAGGCTACTATGTATTACATAGGCTGCGTGTGTGCCTCGGTTTAGTTGCGTCCTCAGCCCGGCATCAACTTCCACTGGAAGCCTCTCAGAAGTGTTTTTTAGCAGCAGAGTGTGTAGCCTGCCACATGTTAATGACTTGTTTTTAATATGTGCTTCTACTACATTCTTCACAGCTCTTTGTGAACTGCTTTCGTTTAGTCTTTTGCACGGTGCACTTCCCACATGGAGCATTTCAGAATAAGAGCGTCTTGCCTGCCTGATTTTGCTGACAAGCTTAGATTTTGTTGATTAGGAGATTAGTGCTTGTTTTTTGTGCTTCTGCTAGAACAAAGTACAGGTGACAAGTAGCAAAACAACAGCCCCCACTTGAGTCCTGGGTTTAATCACCATTGGCAATGCCTCCGGCAGGGCCACGTGTCCCCTGGGCAGCTGTCCAACTGAAGCCTCTCCCTAGCAGCTGAAAAGAAGAAGCCAGTACTCATGTGTATCGAGGAGGAAGCACAAGGGTGCACACACGCTCCCTGGGCCAACAATGGGAGTAGCAGTGACGAGAACGAAAGTGCAGGGAAATTAACTGTAACAAATTGGGAGATAAAGGGAAGGGAGGCAGAAAAATTATGTTTAAGGAACAGTTCAACACTCTGGGACATGTGCTTGTATGCTTTCTTTCCAAGACTGAGATCAGAAGATCAATCTCGCACTTCATGTGTGTATTAAGAGCACAACGGCCATCAGGACTTGGGAAGCCTAGCTTAGCAGAGACTAAAGGCAGGGGGGGGAAAAGTTTGTCCACTCTGCAGCTTATTATCTTGTTTGTTTCTTTTGTTCTCTCATGGGTTAAACAATCAGTGCAGCACTTATGTGCAGCATCTTCAGCTATAGTGCAGGATTGTAAGTTGCAGATGGCAAGCACATTTTTGTTTATATACACAAATGAGATACATCATGTAAATTAATAAGCTTTAAATGTGTCTGTTTTATTCCCCCTCTTCAGTCTTTATGCTGAGCTAAGCTAAACATGCACTAACTCCAGCTCAGACATTGAGACTCATGTTCTGACCTCACTCTTGCAACGAAAGCAAATAAGTGTTATCTCCCAAAATGTTGGACTATTTTTTAAGTGATAGTGGCATGATGGACAAAAGGAGTGAAACTATTGTCTGATCTTCAATGTAAGCTTAGTTAAGACATTTAGCTGGAATGGAGCCCCACTGGGCAGGATGAAGTTGACTTTCATGATGGGTTTCAAATACACCACAGATGCAGTATTTCAAAGGAATGAAACGTAAGACCAATAAAGTGGTAAGCTAGGGTTCGGCCTAGTTGACAGAAATGGCACACAAAAAGCAGGTGACATTGAGAACTC
>NW_024043858.1:12500-13998 GCF_014851395.1 Micropterus salmoides
AGCATACTGAGGAAAAAACTTAATGACCATATTTACTAAGATTAGTTCACCAAAAAGGATGGTCGTCTCACATCTCCACACTGGTGAAGAAAGCTCAAAACGCCTGTATTTCTTGAGGAAGCTTAAGAAATTCCCACACCAAGTTCTTGTCAGCTTTTACAAAGGCGCAATAGAAAGCATCCTGACTGGAAACATCACAAACTGGCACGGGATGTGCACGGCCCGGGACCGGAGGGCTCTGCAGCGGGTGATTAAACTGCTCAGAAGATCAATGGTACCCATCTCCCGAGCATCAGTGATATCGGTGAGGTGTCTATTTAGAGCCCAAAGGATACTAAAAGGACAGTACCCACCCAGCCACAGCCCATTCACCCTGCTGCCTTCTGGGAAGAGACAGAAGTTTCAGCTGCCACACCACCAAAGCAGCTTTTTCCCCACCAAGCTATCAGACTTTTAAGCTCAAATTCATCCTCAGCACTGCTCCACTGATTACAGTTTATTTCTGTTTACCATTTTTATAATTGCTTCTTTATTAATGCATATATCTGCTATATAGCAGAAGGGAGTTACAAACTCAATTTCAATATATAACTTGTTATATTATGACAAATAAATGTCCTTACCTACCTACCAAAGTACACTATTCTGGCCAGTGACTATTTGAGCATATTTTCTTTTCAAATTCTATCCTCTTGTCCTGTGTCTCTTAGCAACTAGACAACACCTTTTAATCCTAATCTAAGTTAGACAAGTGTGCACCTTTCACAGAATAACGTCCCAAAGTGCTTCACAGAGTAAAATATTAGAATTAAGACCATCAAAACAGGAAAGAAACAATAAGCCTTAATAACAGACCTTAAAAAAAACACACAAGATTTAAGTATGCGCATGATGTTACTATGTGATACGTCGAAGGCAAAGTCTTCATTTCATTGCAATGCGTGAAAAATTGGGTTTAAATTAGACAGACAGACAAATCAATATTTGCTAGTCCAGAGCTCTGAGAAAACAATTTGGCGATGTCACACCCTGCTTGATGTGAACTGGGCACCCATGTGTGTTATTCACTTGTTGGAGCATAATTGTTTGATATGAGGTTGAGCTGAAACATGTGAAGTCATGTCATGTCCATATACAACACACTACTCAACGCATGTAAAAAACAAAACAAAAAAAATCATAGCGCATACATACTGAAAGTCCTGGCTTTTTAGTGCATAAGCTTTCCTCAATTACATTAATTTATCTGGTGAGAAGGCGACATTTCCTGTGATACAGAATAACCCCTCAGTACTCAGTATGGTACAGAGGCTTAGATCGTCACAAAAGCAACATTTTGCACAGAGACTCAGAAAGAGGAAACTGCCACCATCCTCTGATTACAAAAGGTACACTGAGAAGCACCTTTAAAAGTAAGTTTTTCAGTTTGAGAGAGCTGCATGAAATAAGTCCAGAGGTCACCTTCAGGAGCAGGAGGAAGAGGAGAAAGATGAAGAAA
>NW_024043859.1:0-10513 GCF_014851395.1 Micropterus salmoides
CTGCGCACCAGGACTGCTCCTGTCTCTCACAGTAATAAACAGGCTTGTAAAGTTTACACCAAACCATTAAATTGGACACTTGAGTTTTTTGGCTATATGTCTATGTTTACTTTTGCATTTCTTAAAAATACTCAGCTGGAAACTGAGAAGTGTGGTCCAATAAGAATGCCTGATCATTTGTGGCTTTGTAGTAATGTGTCTGTTTGATTGAGTGGAAACATGTGTGGCAGAATTCATCACTGCTACAAACAGCATCCTTAAATTTCTCTCAACTGCCAACAGGGGTTAACTTCCTCAACATTCCCTGGTGTTACATGAGAAATTATCACAGTTAATGTGACTGTACATTTTTTAAAGTAGATTGAATTGAATTTAAAAACACACTGTCACTTTTGTCTAGCAGACTGCTGAAGCCTCATTATAGCCATCTGAACTTTGTTTTTTAGGTTTTCCTAAGAAACGTATGGATCAATCTACATGTTGCAGCAGTTGTAATGAAAACTATACAATAAAACAAGGTCAGACAACACTAAATTTAAAAACATTTTACTTTTAATTGGATATTGGAAACTTTTTAATGGGACCACTATCAGGGTGGAATTAGGATCAGAAATGTAAACAGTGTATACCACACCTGAGCAAACCCTCATGAGTCCTAATGTGTTGTGTATTGTGATAATGATTATTCAAAAATATATCCTTGGACATGAGATGCAAGGACAAGCAATATTAGATATAGCAGTGTACAAAAAAGACTTGTCCTCAGCATTTGATCCAAGGAATTGCTTCAGTGCATTGGGAAGGGTTGAAATTAAACATGAAACATTCTGATTTAGTAACGTGATGATTATTAATATGGATGTGTACATACATTTTATCACATAACTGAGTGTCTTAAATGGAATTACATTATCATATAATTTCATATAATTCAATTTCATATATAATGCTCTGTCCTCTGTAGTTGACAACATAAATCTGCATCAGAACAGAAACAAACGGTCAGGGAACCTAATTTAAACAAAAACGTGAGTACCTTGAACAGTGTTTGCTTTTTGTGCCAAGTTTTTCATGTTGCGTTGTGAATGGTGAAGAGAGCACACTGGCATCTGGACAGGTGGACACATGTGGTTGAAAGCTCTGGAAAAAGCTAAGACTTTGAAATGAGTTAAGATGCTAATAGAAATGTAATTTCTATTAGCATAAGGAAGGTAAAATCAGATCTGAATGTACTGAATACACAGCCACATACATGTTGTTGCATCAAATGAATAAAATCAGAATGTCTTTGTTGCATTTTTCTCATCAGATGTCCTACATACATCCTAGTGAAATCTAATAGGTAGAGTAAACATACATAGGCCCTGTGCTACACAAATACACACAGGTCTAGTGAACAGATTGTCATAGTCACACATGTAGAATATAGCAAATAAAGACATTTGAAGTGTAAAGTAATTGAGAAACGATGTAGAACAAGAGAGTATTTAAAGAAATGTTTACTAGTTAAAAATCAACCATCATAACCCCCCACCTTGAACCTAAGCAGAGTTCAATCAGCCAGAAACTGAAAACACCTGTGGAAGTGTGCGAGGGCCATTAGCGCATGTCCATATCAACCACCACACCATGAACTGAAATTGGTTGATCCTGTGATGTTGATTTGACATTGGTTGATCCTGTTTTCCTGCTGAAGACATGGCCAGCATAGCTGTACTGACAACCAGGTTTCACTCATATGACACAATGTACAGTCAGGACTTACGCGAACAAAGCTTTGCAGACTGGCCATTTAGAGAGGAATGTAATTGCACACCTGAAAAGGTAAGGCTCCTGTGCTCCAGCTTCTATTATATTTATGATCAATAGTTGTTGTTTTTTTTGTTTTTTTAAGTGCAGTGGCATAATGTATTTGAGGGGAATTTGTCTGCAAGAGGGGGCACTTCATTTACACACACTACATTTCGGTAAGACAGAGCCTGCAGGAGGTCAGACTGGGCATGTGTGGGATGTTTCCTCTAACTTTACTAAGGATGTGTTAGACAGTCTAATTTACATTAACATACACAGTACATGACTATGTACTGATGAGGTTAGCCATTGGTATACCCCAACCTTGTTTATACAGCAATTATATACCCCAGCCTTTTATCCAAGGCTGTGACAGCTTGTGATTTACAGTTAAGCAGGTGCCAGGTTCAGTTTCATTACATCAGGTTGCCAGCACGCAGACCCTTTTGCCCAACCTAGTCTTGTCATGATCGATGGGCTAGTGACACCACCCATGATGAGCAACACTATATGCCATGTTACCATCTCTTAACCCCCAAAAGGGGAGCATCCTCTGGTTTCAATCTCACTTACACTAATCCTCCTGCGGCTGTGGTCTTTTATCCTTGAATTGTACTTGTCATCTTTGTCAGTGAGTTATTAGCTCATAAAATTCCTTAATTCAGCCGGAACAAAAAATGCTACTGACGTTAGGGCATCTGTTTTGTTTGTCTTTGCAGATGGCTAAGGCTGGGTTTGTCCACTGCCCCAGTGAGAATGAGCCTGATGTTGTCTGCTGTTTTTTCTGTCTGATCGAGCTTGAGGGATGGGAGCCAGATGACGATCCCTGGTAAAAGCATGCCCGGCCTTGACCTAACCTGTTACCACTTAAGCTTTGAGTCACTGAAGATTATTATGCCAGTAGTGTAAGGGGTTACACTAGGTTCAGATTTGAAATTTTTCCATCTGTATTACTCCAAACTGATTGTTACCCAGAGCTATTACAGAGCAGATTTAATATACATTACATCACCATAGGTAATGAAAGGGAAATATGACTGCCACATGAAGTTAAACCTACTAAAAAAACAAAGTGCAGCTGTTTCTTAATTGATGGTGCCATGTCTTCTATAACATTTTCTCTGCCCAGGTATGAACACGTGAAACGCTCCCCTAACTGTGAATTCTTGAACATGAAGAAAGACTTCACCGAGCTAACTGTGGCTGAATTCTTTCACATGGAGAAGGAGAGGCTAAAGGTCTACCTTGTGAGTGTCCTTACTATCTGTGTGCATTAATGTATTGCCAAAATACTTGTGCTTGATTGGTTCCGCATTCTGCTTTTATTTTTCTAGAGAAAGGTTTGTCACAAGAAGATGGCATATTTGCGGGATGAGATAGACCATACGCTTGAGAGTCTTAAATCTCACTGGACTCAATACGAGTAAAATCAAAATGTCCTGTCTATGTTGTTGTTGTTTTTTTGTTGTTTGTTATTGCTAGCAAGAGCCTGTAGTCTTGACTCAATAGTTCGATGTAATGGTAATTTAAAATATCAATAAAGTTTGAGGATTATTGCATTTTGTTTGTAGTATTGTCCTTAACCACAAGATGGTGCTTTTGCACTAAAGCTACAGTTTCCCCCATGTCAGACACACTTTCTGGAGTTTCCAGTCTCTCACTCAAAACCTTCAAAGACTTTCTGAAATGAAAGTGCACATTGAGTAGGATTACAATGTGGGCTATGGTTTTTTTTTTTTTTTTTTTTTTTTTTTGTTCCCCCCCCCCCCCCCCCCCAACCAAATACATACCATTTTCTTGAACGTGCCACCACCTCTACCACCCCTCTTCAAAACTTGACCCTGGACAGATGGCCTGTAGCCCCTCCCTTTCAATACCAACTGTTGCCCCAGTAACATCTGTTACATATAGGGGGACACCAGGACACTTGCATAACCCTGTGAGGAGGACTGAGATTTAGGACACACTGAAGAATGCTGCAGCTCACAATGGAATTGGTGGAAAAGGTGCTCATGCAGTGAACACTCCAAGAAAGCTCTGTCACACTGTAACACTTCACTGATCTTATTTAGCGTTTCAAGAACAAAGGTTTAACTCTAATATTTGCCAAAGTTGGTGTGTCTTTAATGTAGCAGAAAGAGGATGTTGGGCTCAGTTTGTGTATCTCTCCCCGTGTGTGTGTGTGTGATGGGACGGCTGGCTGGCTGGAGTGCAAGATTAAAAAATGCTATCCCTTATCCAACCGTCCACTGTTCTGGATTAAGGTCTAATGTAACACTCTGGTCACTGAGCCTAGATCAGCTGCTTAATTCTCCTTTATCCGCTCGCTGTAAAGTAATTTGAACAGAATTGTTTGTTTTTTTTTGTTTTTTTTAAGTCACTCAAGTGTTTCCAATGAAACTGTTCAAGGTGGGGGGGGTGATGCTCTTAACTCTTCTGTTTGCTGTCAAAGTATTAATTCTAAATACATGTAGCTGTCCTGTGATGTTGACTTGACACTTGGTTAAGTAACGGGTGGTATTCGCAGTACACAGCTTCTGAGGAGCATGTTTACAGTAATTGCTAATGTTACTCTAATCAGGGCTTATATCCACATTCCATGTCAATCCACTTATGTGTGCTCCAGAAAAATGAACAAAGAATGGGATGGTGAGACTTCTGTTCCTGAGTGGCACAGATGTGATAGATGTGATAAATCTGTGTTGCAGTACTGCACATAGATTTAGTTCTTTTGTGATCTAAGATACTGTGACAAAGGGTGCACCAATGGCCTCTACTGCAAGTTTTCTAATGAGGTTCAACTAAACAAACTGTAAACAGTGAGTGTAACAGATGGATAAATGGACAGATGTTACTAACAGAAAGTTTACAACCTGTGCTTCCAATTAGGCCCCATCTGCTGCTCCTGCGTCCGGTACCTCCCTCAACCCTCCTCCAATGCTTCTCCTCTCCCCTCAGCATCTATCACTGAACCCTCTCCCCTGATGCTCCACACACTGAGTTGCCCTGAATGACATCAGCATTTACCCCCTCGCCTGACCTGGTTTAACCCCTAATAAACAAAGGCTTAATGAACGACGTGTATATATCTCATCTAAAAAGTAAGGATTTTGCTTTCTTTCTCACTGTAATTCTGTTTAAAATTTACTGGCTTGTTCCAATCTGAATAGTATGAACATATATAAAAGCAGGATACATGATTATTTTAAGGCTGGCGTGTACACAGGCTATAGCTGACGGCAACGCTTATGCTGCACAGTGATCCTGAACCAAAGCCATGCGAATGTGTCTACATCATCATCATCATTCTCTTGCAGTATAATTAGGAAGAATCTAAAATCCCCTTTCAGCTTTTCCTCTCCCTCCTCCACCTCCTAATGTTCTCCCACATTTCTGGCAATATGACATGCTGCCTGCTTTCTCTCTCAGACACCACAGCCCTCCTACCTTGGCTGTTTTTTTTTTTTGGTTTTTTTTGTGCCCTTTTCGAAAGGGACCTCCATCTGTCCCTACACTCAACCTATTGTGGTGTCCCAAAGCCCAGCAACTTCCACAATGCAATGGGCGTGCAGAGGAGGGGTGCAGGGGGGGGAGGCAGGGTAAACACCACAGCATCCAGATCCCATTAGAAGCTCTTTAACTCCTACACTCTAATACTCTCAGAGAACTCTGGGAGGAGAAGGCCCACCCCTTATCCTCATGCACACAATGTCACCTATACACCCACTACCATAGGTAATGAGTCTGAGAGCTGCCCTCTTTACTCCCTTCCCATGTACATCTTTTTTTTTTTCTTGCATTAAAAGAGCAAGTTAAAGTATTGAATTGCTTCCACCATGTTGACCATGACCAAACCAACCCAGTCACAGTCATTTAATTCTCCCCTCGTCTAAGCACTACATCTTCTCGTAACGCCAGCCTTGCCACCTTTTATTGTTTTCTTCTGTGTTTTCCCACATCTCTTTCTCCATCCATCTCTTCTGTCTTTCTTCTACCAGCTGCTCCTCTAAGTCTGGGGCGTCTCTGTTTCTGGGCGCTCCACCTCTCAACCTGGGCACTCATATCCCTATATGCTCCCCACAGAGGCGCGCGCGTGTGTGTGCGTGCGCATACGTACTGTGGCCCAAGAGGAGGGGGGATCACTGTGTTCGCCCCAGCTTTAAGGCAGAGGGATTACTGGCAAACAGACACTGATTAAAGCCTTCCAGCCTCCTATGGCCCCATTAATACAATCTTAATCACAATGCTTTATCCCTCTATCTAGCTCCTATGGATCAGGACCTTTTCATTTTAGTGTGAGTCACTCTTGTTTGGCCAGTGGATTAAGTGTGCTGCACACAGAAACTAGAAAATATTCACAAGAGAGCGAGAGGGGAAGAGAGCTAGTCCACTCTTGTTGACTCAGATTTTATTTTTATCGTTTTTTGTCACTGATGCCAGCCTCCTTTGCCAAAATGAATTAACTTTAAGTATGGCAGCATAAAAGATGCCATCATGTTGTCATCTACAGCATAATGTACATAAAAATAAAAACCCACACAGACCACAAATGTTTAGGACCAGAGTTGGAGATTAGCACCATTAATAATTCTCTGTGTGCTGATATCTGACAATGACCTCACTCTCCCCGGGGATTGAGCTACAGGTCGCGCTCTGCAGCCTGCCATGTCGGCCAAGATGGCATTACAGAGCATGTGATCCCTTCCCATCAAAAGACCCTCATGCCCTTGTCATAAAAGTTACTTGATAAACTCAATCTGTGTTTGCTACCTGTACTACACTATAAAGTCAGGGTTTTGTGCAGTACTGTTCAAGTTTTTTACAGATTTTTTTTTTTTTTTTTATCATTTTAACGGGATAAATGTTCTTGCACCAATGAACTACAAGTTGAATACAAAATACTAAACCTAAAAAGACTTACAAGTTAGTAGCATGCCTATTTTTCCTATATCTTACTGAATTCTTCCATGTGACTAAATTACCTCTCCACCATGCCCCAATCTCCCGAGACTGTCCTGCATCTCTGTGTTTTGTAATCTTATATCCAAAGTAATATACATGGATTATTTCTATATCCACCCACTCATGGATTTTGACTCAGGAGGATAAGCCGCATACTCTACCCCCCACCCTCAACACACACACACACCATTTTTGCCATAACAAAACAGCAAAGACACAAAGAGGTTGTGCGCCAGCTAACTCTGCCAGTACTTTCTCACAGGCCAAATGCCTGTCTGTGTGCAAAGCTATGTGTCATTCCTATGCCAAGGTTGACACACAGGGGCAGAGAGGACAAACTTGTGAATGAGGATCAACAACCTCAGTCACCTCTTCTTGTTCTCTTTCTTTCCTTTTCCCTTCACCATCCCTCTCTCTCTCTCTCTCTCTCTCTCTCTCTCTCTCTCTCTCTCTCTCTCTCTCTCTCCCCCCCCCCCCCCAAATTGTCCCAGCTGTCCGTCAGCCCCCCCGCAGTTCCCCCAGCTGTCTGCCCTCCCCAAACGAGAAGCCTCACAACAATACAGGTCACAGGTCAAGAGAAAGAACAGGCTGCGTTCACAATGGACCAGTGGCGCCCAGTAAAACAATCGTTCCCTTTTTCTCCTCCACCCTTTCTCCACTGTTGCCAGGACTGGAAAAGACAAACCTGGAGAGCTGAAGAGGGGGGAAGTCCTCTAGGACAATTGTCCCCTCCTTACAATTACCTAAAGGACCACAATGATAAACACACTTGAACACACCAGCTCTTGCTCTCACCTCTCCGTCTTTACACTCTGCCAACCCATTCTTTGTGTATTTCAAGAGCCATCATGTCCTTCAACACGATCATTAAAGTCAAAACTGAGACTTTTGTCATTGGTTGATGATACAAACGTTTAGGAACATTGCCAGTTTGAGCTGATCTAGAAATAGGTATATCAGCAAAGAGGGAGTAAAAATATTTTACTCCCTCTATGTTGACATTTCAACTTAAATACTTCTGTGTTGAGGTAACTTGTATTTAAAAAAGTATCAAATGAGTCCATTTACAACATCCGTATAACATCCGTATTCATAAGCTGTGTATGCAGAAATCTGGTTTTGGCATAAGGTAGATGGGGAAAGTGGGACATGTGGACGAGAGAGCGAACGGCAGAGACTCAGAAAAGCCTCTGCGACACATTCACCTGTTCCTCAGAGCTGTTTTCCCATGGCCCACAACAGCCTCCTGCCTGACCTGATAGACACCCCAGAGGGTGTGAGAGCATTTGAATGACATCACACACACACACTCTCATCCTGCAACAGATCTCTATTGCATGGCAAAGTACTCCTTCATTTCAGCAAGTTGGTCTTGGTGCAATTTCAATGGTTTTGATATGAGTGTGACGGTGTTATTGTGAAATGAAACTAAGCCACTTAACATTCATTTTGTTTAGTCTGAGACTGCATTTACAGTTTCTTATTGTTGTTTGTGTAATTGAGGTTTTCATATAAAAATGTGCTTTCATATCAAGTACTGAGATGTTCTTACACTACTTGTGAGAAACATGACCGTAATCACTGCCATATTATGTGAATACACCTGAAACTAAATGTGAACTGAATGTGTGCAAGGGAACATTCAAATGGTGAGTGTGATATGTGAGCTGGCATTGATTCCCCGTTAAAATATTAATAATTACATTAATTGGAACTTACTTTACGTAATGTGGATTTTGTTAACTTTATTTTAATAGATACCTCACTACATTATTAATATTTAACTGGTATCCACATTCATTAATGTGACTGCATTTAGGTACTCTCAGCTATACTAGGAGATTTGAACTTTCTGTTTAACTGAAATTCAAGTTCCGCATGACAGCATAACAGAAGAAAACACATGGCAAATATTGTTACTATAGAAATAGCATATAATATAAGAATATTTATTCAATTAAGTGCGAAACAGCAAAATATTTACAGCAGTACAGTATGGCAAACATTGTTACACCAAATGAAAAGTACCTGAAAGACCTCAAATAAATAATTTAAATACAGGACAGCTGCCAGTGACTGACAACAAACCAAGAAGACAGTGAAACAGAAATTGTGCTGAGAAAAAATATAAAGACATTATCAAAATAAATATTAAATACAGACATAAATAAATGCATTGCTTTTACGGTGAAAGGGCATTTGTTGTAGGCCTCAGTGCACAATTTAGTGGATGACTTTTTGATCAGTTTCTTTTGCTATGCAGATCTTTTGACAAAGTTGTCATGATTTTGTTCAAACCTGCATTTGCACCGAAACAACTGTGTAATGGTTTAGCATGGATATCTGATTTGGTAAAATAATCTATATTCACATTCATATTCACTCTGTAACAACTGAGGGGTCAACTTCTTCAGAAACAATCAGAATCCAAATACTAACATATAATCATAACAAAAAAGAATAAATAAAATATTAAAAGTTATGGGTGCGTGTTTGTATCAGGTAGATTGAGTTGAGGTGATGACTCTCTCTCTCTCTCTCTCTCTGAGAATTCAGTGCTATCCCAGAGTACTAGACACATAAATGCAAAACATTTTCTCTATACAGTCAGTACCGCAGCCATCCTTTTTGTAGCAGTTTATTTAAGAGCGGGGCTTCTCCCCCAGACAGTTTCATAGCATTGTCACATTTCAGATGGTGCCCATCTGAGAGGTGATCAGGTGAGAGGGAGTGAAGGAGTCAAAGGCCACGTCCAGGGGCAGCTCATAGCGTGAAGCCTGAAAAAGTGGATGGCCCTGAGGCCCCCCTGGTAGGCCACCAGTTGTGGAAGTGGGATAGTGGTGGGACGAGAGATAGTGGGCATGGTGGCCAGGGTGAGGTGCGTAGTTCCTCTCTGACTCATGGGGAGAAGGCTCTTGCTTCAGGGCAAAGTTGCCACTGATGCTCAGGGGGGGAGTGAGGGGCCCATCGTATGGTGGCGTGCCACTGCTGCACTCATTAGGGGAGGGGTTGTCATAAACAGGCCCCTTAAATCCCTTCATATGGAGGAGGTGGGAAGCCTCCAGAGAGCCGTAGGGGGGGCTGGGAAGGCCTGGAGATGGATAGCTGAGGGAATGGCCAGCCTGACCCCCCATACTACCCATCCCAGGGCCTCCACACTTGTCCTCCAGCTTGTTGAGCATCATTGGACTCGGTCCAAGCTGCAAGCAGCCGGCCACAAGGTTACTGGTGGGCTGAGACAGACCTTTACACAGCATCTCCATAAATCCATGGCTCTCTGGAGACTGGCCACTCTCAAGCACCTCCGACAGAGCCCAGATGTAGTTGCGGGCCAGCCGTAGAGTCTCAATCTTTGACAGCTTCTGTGTCTTGGAGTAGCAGGGCATCACTCTGCGCAGATTCTCCAGGGCATCGTTCAGCCCATGCATACGTGAACGTTCCCTGGCGTTGGCCTTGACTCGCCGGACACGAAACCTCTCCTGTCTCGCTTTGGTCATCTTCTTCTTCTTAGGGCCTCTCCTTTTGGGAGCTTTTCTCCATTTGGCCCAATCTCTTCCTCATCATCATCTTCCTCCTCTTCTTCCTCATATCCTCACTTCCCTGTTCTGGAAGGAGCGGATTCGGCCCCCAGTCAGCCCTGGTGCCCCCTCATCTCTGGGCTTTGCTCTCCATCCTGAGAGCTGCCGTCCTCCTCATCCAGCCAGCCAAGGAGCTCACCAGCTCATTCACATCCCCACTCTTTCCAAATGGTTTGGCCATC
>NW_024043860.1:0-13430 GCF_014851395.1 Micropterus salmoides
AATGAATAAATGTAAATGTAAGGAACATACACACTGTCAGTGACCTAGCAGTGTTCCCGTGGACAGTGGTTTGACTACAGTGTGGGCCGTAGGTCGGATCGTTAGCTTAGCATCAGTGAACGTGCAGTTTTGTGGAGACTGAAGCGCGTTACGCACCGAGCCGAAGATGGAGGGGGTTCGGTGGAGAGGAGAATGCTCTTTAGGAATGTACTGTACTGCTGTGTCACAACATTTTCAGTGTGTACACAAGCAGCACATGAAACACAAATAAATGCATGCTGGACATAACTGAGGGAGGAGGTCTTGTGGTCTGCATCAGCCTCTGTCCCTCTGTCACCCTTATTTATTTTTTATTTTTTTAAATAAATAATAAGGCTTAGACTTTTTCCAATGGAAAGGCAGTGGTGTCCTTAAACGCACCAGGGGCCGTTTTCGATAGGCTGAACCAGCTGTGGTGTCTTAGAACGCACCACGGCCGGAGTTGGAAAAGGCAGACCGGGCCTTGAACGCACCACAGCCGGTGTGACTGTGGTTGACATGTCACCCGGTGTTAACGTCAGCCTCAAGCTCACAGCTTCCATGTGAAGCAGCGGCAGGGTAGACAGCCTCGCCTTCTTCAACAGGCGCTACGAGCCGCTCGTGGAGGAAACGAAACCAACCGAAGTAGCGAGTGATCTCTTTTGTCCCGCTATACCAAGAGAGACCTGACTTTGGCTGTCTCTCTTCGGCTATAGCGGACTAGCCTAGCTGCGCAGTGACCGCTCGGCGAAAAAGATGTCGGCAGGGCAGCATGTCTGTTTATGTTACACGCTTTCACCGGCAGTAAGCTAGCAACGCGCCCGTGCGAGTCCTCGTGGGCACGCTGGGAATGCAGAGTTAAAGTACACTGCTGCATTGCCCAGTTTCCACGGTAAGAACAGCTCGTTTCTCGGCTGTCGTCGTGGGAGCGGACCATTATGGCCACGTGGATTCGGTGGTCAGGCTAGCGAAGTTGGACACCCTGGCCTCACCCACCCTCTCACTCGGTTCTGACCGGGAGAGTGCCGTGGGCCGTGGGGCGAACTGTTAGCTTAGCATCGGTGAGCGCAGCGGCGCGTTCAACACGGCTAGCTCAATGGGATGGGGTTGGTGGTGGGGAATTAGCACTTTTAAGAGTGTAATGTGTTTCTAATAAACAGTTTAACATTCACAAGCATCACCATGTACACACAAGCAGCACATGTTAGAACAGTGGCTTCGTGAACACAAGACCGCAGGGCGAACCCTTAGCCTCACCCCAGGAGTTAATGTTAGCTCTTTGATGACAGAAGTTAACTTAGCTCTTTGAGGAATGTAATTAACATGTTTTACTCAAAAAAAGGTTTCCACATTCTCAAAAGCCTTACCACAGTTTTACTAAAGCAGCACGTGTAAAACAATGGCGTCTTGAACACCAGACGGGGATTGTGGCAGCGTCAGCAGGCCTCTCTCCCTCCAGTGTCCAACAGTCACTTGGCCAGTCGCTCCCTTCCCCAGCCGCAGGTGGCTGGTGGTGGGGGCCTGGACTCGTCTGGGCAGGACATGGGTCACCTCGCCCGGGTGCAAAGATAATTTTCTAGAAGTGGCGACTCCATCCGTGGAGGTGGTGAATTCCATGAGCAGTTCGCCGTTTGCTGAAAAAAAAGGATGCTGAGGCAGTAGGGACACTGCTATTTATATGTCACGCACGTATCGGTAGCAACGTCCTATTGGTCGGCTACGTGCACGATAAAAATTCAGTGGGCAAATGCGTGCGTGTGATTGGAGGAGGTAGTACCCATACAGTCCAGTAGAGGGCGGAGCCTGTGTGAGATAGAACTGTTTGCATCATCTTATAGGATATGGCAAGAATCTAAGACTGTCAAATTGTAAGAAATTGCTAGTTTATGTAAATGTGCCTAAGATGCATTCAATTGTTGAGTCCCTACTAAGATGCAGGTAAAATCGGTCTCACAAGGAGAGCCATGCAACCCTAACATACACATACACAGAACGCTATTTCTCCAGGAAAATATAAACATGGACATGCTCCAAAAGCATTTGCACACAGGTACCTCTGAACAGCATAGCACAAATTTTAACAGCTAGAAAGACATGGTGAGCAACTTTGATTAATTGATTATGAAAACAAAAAGCCATACTCTGTATTTTACAGTCTGGTACTCAAACATGTAATACAAGTAATCAAAATAGATATAACCAGAAATCTCTACTATGTTATGAGGTCCAAATGGTGCCCCAATCTGGAAAGGGCAAATCTATCTATTACGCCTCACACATACATACACACATGCACAAACAAATGAGCATCTCATTCAGAATGGACTATTTTCACAGTGCAGCAAAGCTTGTATTACTGCCAGAGCGGGCATCTTGATTGTTCAGTCTATTACAGCTGCACAGCGTGGTACCTCTCGCCAATGCTCCTAATGGGCCACTTATTATCATGCAGTATTCTAACACCAGTTCAGCTGGCATGCAAAGATGATTGCTGTGCTTTGCCACACAGAATAACAATAAAAGCGGCCATTTTTTTTGTTTTGCTGGTATTTTACCTTTTGATAAATGGGCAGTAACGAAACAGGATCCAATGGTCACGTTCCAGTGAATTTTTCTGTTAGACTAGGGAACTCTGCAACTCTTTACCCCAATGTCAATTACATTTTCTGCCAGATTTAAAGTAAAATTTTTAAAGAAAATTTAACCAATCTTTGACCCTTAATTTTACCGGTAATTGTTTTCAATTATGTCCATGCTTGGTATCTATGGTATGGTATTTGATATTCTGACAGTATAGCTTGTGATGCAATGCTCTTTACCTGTCAGTCATTTTAGATGTCAGAGCTTAACACAGAGCTGCTTGAGCCTGTGGCAGGTCTTGCACTGTGTGGGTCTGTTGCGCACCATTAAATTATGTGAAAGATCACATGTTACTGTTTATGCATATGTAATTACTGACATTTCTTTGCAGAGATGACTGGCCTCGCAAAATTCATTACTACAGTGCTCCAAATCTGTAAAATGCAGCCTTTACTGAATACACTCAAAAGCTCAGTAGACAATTTGCGTTTTCTAGATCAATATGACATTGAAGGTGTCCTGAGGAGTTTGACTCAGGGAAGCTTCTTGCTTGTACAACACTGGTAGGCAAAATGGTGTGTTTCTGTGACTTTCCAAAATGGACAATCCGATTTTCACACCCACTTCACGCCTTAATTGGCTAGCTGTGCAGAGGTGAGAAATGAGCTGGGGTTTGAACTTCTCTCTCTAGCTCTCTTTTTTCATTTCATTTTCGTCTCTTTTCACGTAAACCACAGACTGCAACACTATGAATGCGTTCCAGAATATTCTGAGTTCTTTAAACAATATAGTGGCTGGCTTTTCACTCTGCCTTCCAGTGAGGTCATTTGGAATAACTGTACCATATAACACATTTTATTTACATAGTTACAACACATGGAACACTAGTTCTGTTTGTGTTTAAGCATGGATTTACAAAATGCAAATGGAAAATCCATGGATATTCAGATTATTTTGTCACCCTATTCATGCCACAGACCTCCATGAAGCTAGGAGGCTCAGCTAGCTCAAACCTACCATTTTTATCATCTAAATAAACTTATATCACAACATAAATCACTCTGTAATCGCTGTACATGTACACTCACAAACTCAGAGTTATTAGCCAACTAATAATAACAACAAACGCCGCAATATACATTTACAGATACAACCGCTGACTTACGTTGTTGTTGTTTTTGCTGTTTTCAGTCCAAAAACAGCTGGTTTCTGTGTCAATAGAGACCTTTGTCGAGGGCCGCCATCTTGGTGAGGTCAAGAAACTCTTAGGCTTCATTTCTCTCCTCAAATTAAAGGAGAGAAGAAGAGTTGCTTTGGGGGATGGTCTTTATCGGCCTCTACTGGCCGACCTGTAGGAGCCACACAGACATCCAGTATACCTATCGATTCGTCTCTTCAATACGAAGAGAAAGGGCCCCCTTACAGTCCTTCTGTTCTCAACTTGTGTGCCTGTAAAGCACGGGAGTACTTTTGGTTACAGGAATGTTGATCAATATTCACTGTTATTATCAATATTTCAATGTTTTGGAAGCTTTATGTTATTTGGAATGTGGTTGTATGGAGAGAAATAGTGTTTTGAAGAAAACTCCCAATAGAAGTGAACATATAAACAGTAAATATGGCCAAAACACGGATTAGTTTCTTTTCATCAAATTTACAGTTACAGTTGTATTCTAGTTGTATTAGAAGATATTCAGTTGCATTATAATGAATTGGATGATGGTTTTAATGGTGATATTGCTATTAAAATATAGATTTTACCAGGCAAGGATGAAAAAATCATATTTTCCTTTATTGCATCTCCATTTACTCTTTAATAGAAAAATAAATAGGTTAATTTATCATTTATCAGTTGATCCATATCCCTTAGCTTCTGACCTATCAAAGGAGACCAGAATTATGTATCTAGGCCTAATGGTTGAGGATTTATTACTAATTTATTTTGGGTATGTTATTTTAGGCGCTTTTCTTGGAAATAGGTGTCTGTTTCCAAGTTTAAAGTGATGCTGATAACATGCACTCTGTCAGCAGTTTACTCGACCCACCTAGCTAAATCCTAAATACAACTGCCCTGCAATAAATCCTACCTTCATGAAAGTATTATGCTCAGTTTTTGTTGAAAGAGTTTTCAAATGATGTTCAATATTATACCCATTTGTTTCAGTACAATAGGTACTGTACAATACAATTTTTTTGGTTGTGCCACTTTTCACATCTTTCAACCTCTCTATAGTGTCTGTGTTACCTCCCGAAGAAGTAGGATTTCGGTCCTGCAACAGAATTCACAGACAAGTTATCAATTTTTGTTAACATGCCACTAAACCAATGGGAGGCCAGAGTTCGTTTCAAAAGACACACATAATTCATTCCCATATGGTCTGGCAGTTTGGCCCTGGCAGTTGACCACGGGACCAGGACTCTGTGGCTCAGCCCCCCTCAGTCTGGGCATATGGCCTTGTTGGCTCCAATGGGCTCAGATGATACACTAGCCACTGCTGCCATCCTGCTCACTGCCAGGTAACACCCACCCACAGACACACTACCACTGAGGTCTGTGGTAGCATGGAAACTGTGGTTATTTTTGAGCAGTTTTGGCTCATGCAGTTTCTGTCATGTTTTCGTTTATTTGCCTCAGGCGTCAGCCCCGCAGCAGGTTGTGCAATTGGTGTAAAACACTGTATAACGGAGATGCACTGCTTGAGGTATTGTCTGACAGCAACATAAGCGTCTGTGCTCTTTTCAGGTCAAGTCATTGTGCTTTTGAGTTTAACAAATCAAACTTTTCAAGAATACATACACCACTGTCACCAATAGCCACACAACTTTTTAAATTGTTTTCCAAGACAAATTCCTCTACTGGCTGTAGCTGTTTGAAATCAGATTAATTTATGAAAATACTATGAAAATTGTACTTTGCTTGAATGGACTATATTGTGTAACAGCTGTGCAGACTCCATGAGTCATTCATGTACTAAAATAGTAACTTTCCATGCATCCTCCTTAGTCCATTTATTTCAAAAATAAGAAATCAATGACAAAATCAGATTCAAAATCAGTTTACATTTTATACAGATATTTATGTGGTATAGAGTATAGAGAAAATAGCACAGACATATAAACATATATACATACATATAAACAGCAACATATAAAAACAAAATATTGGTAGTAGCAGAGATATCAATAAAAGCTGCACGTGATGTGAGATGAAGCCTAAAGGTGTTCTTTCTTGTGTCAGTCATTGTTTCTAATTAGTGCACATTTAGAAGAAGTCCTGACATGCTTTGGCTGAGCCCATGCTGGGCCTTTTGATTACAAACAGTCAGTGTTTATTGCAATGATAAAAAGAGACTTGACCCATCAGTGTCCTTCTCTCAGCCGAGCTTGCTCACAACTTGCCAGACCTTCCGTGGATGTTTGTGGAGGTAATGAGGAAGCTTCACCATGTGCCAATTAGTGAGTCTATTATAACAAGCACTGGCTCTGCCATTGCTAAGGCTTCTAATGCTCCTAATTCAGTTAATTAGTGTAAACCTTAATAGGTACTACCCAGTTAACTCCTAAGCAGGATCAATAGAGCCAATGAGTTATCAATATGATTGGCTTTTAACCTTACAGTTTAGTGGTTTGGGAAGCTTAGAGAAGGATGAATGAAAGCACGTGTGAGGTTTGTGTATGTAGGCAGGTAAGATTTATATTTTTTTATTCTAATACAGGAAATGCAGCAATTTCTTTCAGTTTATTTTGAAAGACAAGCCCCAATGTCTTTTTGAGTTTGACATGGTGTTGATCAATTTTTACTTTGGTGATTTAAACTCACTCAATCACCCAACAAACTACACAGGACCTTTATACTCTGTTTTTAATCTTTTGTTCCTAACTAACTGCTGTTGTTGTCATTAAACAAAAGGCTTCCTGTGCCACAAAGAAATAAAACCTAAATACATATTTATATAAACAAACTGTCTAGGTACTCGGATCCCTGGCCACGGGAACCTTCCAAAGGGAGATAGGTGACATTTCTGGTTTGCCCCAGTCTTTGTGAGTCGTGAGCTCCCCCTGGTCATCAAAGCCGTCATCAGATTATCACCCAATTATATAAAATTTTCATACACTTCTGTTCAAAAAACTACAAATTATAAGACCCTTCATGTCATTGTTGGACTACCCATCATCACATGCGCACATAAAAATGTCTTCCCCTGACCCATTCCTAATTGCAAGCAGTATCACTATCAACATCCAAATTATATCAGATACAAAATACAACTTGCGAAATTGCATTGCTCCATGGCCTAGGGGAGCGCACGGCTCCTTTGTGCTGCAGAAAAGTGCAGTTGGGACACATCTTGCGAAAGGTGCCCATGGAGATGGCTGGCTTATTGGTATGTGACTTGTCAGCTGTCAGCACCATACATTCTATTTTCATTTAATTTAACCAAAAATCACCATTTTCTCCAGGTGATAAAGATTATACAGTACCTCACTGGCTCATAAGCTACAGGTGCTGGTCATATAATTAGAATATCATCAAAAAGTTGATTTATTTCAGTAATTCCAATCAAAAAGTGAAAAAAGTGACTGATATATTTCAAATGTTTATTTCATTTAATTGTGATGATTAAAACTGACAACTAATGAAAATCCCAAATTCAGTATCTCCAAAAGTTAGAATATTACTTAAGACAAATACACAAAAAGGATTTTTAGAATTGTTGGCCAACTGAAAAGTATGAACATGAAAAGTATGAGCATGTACAGCACTCAATACTTAGTTGGGGCTCCTTTTGCCTGAATTTCTGCAGCGTGGCATGGAGTCGATCAGTCTGTGGCACTGCTCAGGTGTTATGAGAGCCCAGTTGCTCTGATAGTGGCCTTCAGCTCTTCTGCATTGTTGGGTCTGGCGTATCGCATCTTCCTCTTCACAATACCCCATAGATTTTCTATAGGGTTAAGGTCAGGCGAGTTTGCTGGCCAATATGAACAGGGATACCATGGTCCGTAAACCAGGTACTGGTAGCTTTGGCACTGTGTGCAGGCGCCAAGTCCTGTTGGAAAATGAAATCTGCATCTCCATAAAGTTGGTCAGCAGCAGGAAGCATGAAGTGCTCTAAAACTTCCTGGTAGACGGCTGCGTTGACCTTGGACCTCAGAAAACACAGTGGACCAACACCAGCAGATGACATGGCACCCCAAACCATCACTGACTGTGGAAACTTTACACTGGACTTCAAGCAGCGTGGATTCTGTGCCTCTCCTCTCTTCCTCCAGACTCTGGGACCTTGATTTCCAAAGGAAATGCAAAATTTACTTTCATCAGAGAACATAACTTTGGACCACTCAGCAGCAGCAGTCCAGTCCTTTTTGTCTTTAGCCCAGGCGAGACACTTCTGACACTGTGTCTTGTTCAAGAGTGGCTTGACACAATGAATACGACAGTTGAAACCCATGTCTTGCATACGTCTGTGCGTGGTGGTTCTTGAAGCACTGACTCCAGCTGCAGTCCACTCTTTGTGAATCTCCATCACATTTTTGAATGAATTTTGTTTCACAATCCTCTCCAGGGTGCGGTTATCCCTATTGCTTGTACACTTTTTTCTTTTCTTTTTTCTTTTCCTTCCCTTCGCCTCTATTAATGTGTTTGGACACAGAGCTCTGTGAGCAGCCAGCCTCTTTAGCAATGACCTTTTGTGTCTTGCCCTCCTTGTTCAAGGTGTCAATGGTCATCTTTTGGACAGCTGTCAAGTCAGCAGTCTTCCCCATGATTGTGTAGCCTACAGAACTAGACTGAGAGACCATTTATAATCATCAAAATTAAAAGGAATGAACACTTGAAATATATCAGGCTGTGTGGAATGAATGTATACATTATACAAGTTTCACTTTTTGATGATATTCTAATTATATGACCAGCACCTGTATAGTCAACCCACAGAGTAGACGGGAGCACTCATACAACAAGCGTCACACAACAAGCGTCACACACACACCCGTGCTGTGGTAGAGCACATAATTGGAGGTTTTAATGCCAGATGGATGTGCCTTGACACAGCTGGTGCCTGGTGGCAAACTGCGCTACATCCCAGAGATGTCAGATTATTTTAGCATGCTGGGTATTGCATAATATTGCCAGTGTTGGGGAGTCACTAGCTAATTAAGTAATTGTAATTTAGTTACATAATTTAATTACAAAATAAATGTAACTGTACTGGGATTACAATACAATACAGTTACTGGGGATCTACATACATCTGAATATTTTCTGTTAAAAGCTAGGCTATATGTTGAATAATATTCATTTTGTTGCATTGTGTGTTTTCTAAATGCACAAATTCTTTTTTTGTTTTCCAGCCACAGCTGTTTAGTAAAATTTGATTCTGTATTCTGATGCTTTGCTTGTTTTACCTAGCAATGCCATCTGTCTCTTATAGTTACATTACTTTGATGAAGTAATTTACATAGTTGCACTACTATTACATTTTAAATAGGGTAACTTGTAATCGGCAACCTGTTACATTTCCAAAGTAACCTTCCTAACAATGAATTTTTCTATGAATGAAGGCGTTCCATTATCGTATCCAGCACCTGCTGAGAACATGCCAGATGACCCCCTATATGGACAATGCCATCAAATTGCCATCATAGTAAGGCAACAACTAATCATATGGCATTAGCTATTATTTACACAATTGCAATTAACTGAAAATGCAACAACTTTATTCGGACAAGAATTATTCGGAGCACATCACATCTTTTCCTGGTCTTTCGGGAGTGGATCAGACACCACTTGCGTGTAAGACGACAGTGACATGGAGCATCACATGGTTCCGGCTGTGGTGCAGAGTCTAATATGTAGTCTTTGTAACTGTGAAAAGAACATGTTGAACACGACTGTTTGAAAATTCCTTCCACATAACTTTTACAACATTTGGAAAAAGGAAAACAGAAGGGTAGGATCAAAGGGAGATAAATCTGATTTCCAAAAGTCAATTTTATGCCAGTTGATAAAGTTAATGTTTTTACATTTACAAATTTAAAAAAAGTATGTATTCTTTAGTCCATCTTTGTGATGAGACTTCCCCATGAACCCCTCCTGTTGCAGTCATCAACCGCCTTGCTGTGGCAAGATGTTTTTTCTTACGCCATTTTCATATCAAACCTCTTATTTTTTATTTCAGTGACAGTACCACTCTCACAGGACACAGCATTAACAGCACTCATTATTTTTTCCTTGGCTTTAGCAGGTCCCTTAATTCCACTGCTGACGCTGTCAAAATAGACAGATTTTCCTGGATCTCCTGGATTTCCATGGATCTTTGCCAGCAGGACTTCAATCTTGAAGCTCATAAAGTTATTCTTTTTATTCTCCGGTGCCATTTCCTGAATGAATACTGACATATGAGGAAGGACTATAGCCTTATATGGTATTATTGGGGCATTTATTATGCTTATTTACAATCCTCGTGAACTTGCACTCAATTAACCACAGGTGGCACTCATCATATTTACACAGGTCATTTACACAGTTATCAGAAGAGTATTTGCAGAACCTGACACGAGACTACCATACGTGAAAAGTAAAAGAAAGTTAAGATGAGGATATGAAAATGTTCTTGCATGAGATCTATTTCTTTTTAGAGAGAGCTGAGTCATCTCCACTTTGACTTAGAGGTAATGCCCTTCACAACAGGTGAAAAACAAACACCATTGCTATCCAACAACATCATGACTGGGATGAAAGTCACACCAATAAGTCACACAGTCTACAGAGGTAGACAAGTGAATATATTGCAGATATATCAGATATATTCAGATATTATTTCCACTGACTAAATTAAGATGTAATGCTAACTGAAGAAGAAGAATGCATCCTCAAATAATGCATCCTTTTAAGCATCAAATACTCTTTCCATGTAGGCTTGTAAAGTGGCTGTGAAAACTTAGCAGTTTACTGTTTCACAGAACAACAGCTGTAGTTAGCTTGAATTCATGCTGGTTTTCATGTAGTCCAGTGGGATAAAAGTTATAACAGTATGAAACAGAAACTTCCCATGTATCATTCTACCTCTTGACTGTCCATTCATACACTCTATTCCAAACACTACCCCACAAAATTCTTCTGTAACCACTTAATGAGCAACTATGCTCATAAGAGTGAAGCAAGTCATAAATGGAAGTATCCCTTTTTTATAGCATAGTTAGTTTTTTATGTGTGGAGGGGCACAAATGATGAACGAAAGTGCAAGTGAGGTCACAAGTTCAAGCGAAAGTCCAGTTACAACTCATCCGAGCTGTGACTCAAGTCTGACTGGTGTCACAATCACATGATCCCAATGCAGACCTCTGGTGCTCACGTACACAACACACACAGATTCAAGTAGTGTGTGTGTGTAGAATTTGGCTGAGATGGAGTCTGGTCACGTCCTGTAGTGGCTGCAGTTCAAAGAGACGTAACTGGCTTTGCTTGCTGTGCATGTCTCACTTCGTGCTCCACCTGTTCCTTTGCCCCAACATCACACTATATTGGCACAGGATACACAAACACACACAAACATGCACTTACATGCACACACACACACACACACACAAACACGGTGACACACTTGCACAAGTAAACACCTACATATGCACACACAGACAGTATACATATGTAATGTAAACAAAGTTCTAGTCACACACACACACACACACACACACACACACACACACACACAATTTCCCAACCTACAACAGCTGTGACAACAGGAGGTTAGAGGAGTAAATAAATTAACAACATCTGCAGACTGCAGATTAATGGGAGAAATCATCTGTAATTAGGCATGGAGCTTATTCATCTGCTCACCCATGCAATGAAGAGAGAGAGAGAAAGAGAGAGATACAAAGTCACAACATGTAACAAGGCAGCGGCTCATCGTCTGGGATATTGAGTGTGTTCATTTTGCAGAAGCATTTTAATGGTTTAATGTCTCATAAATTCTATGTTTCCCATGAAGTGGAAATTTGCTCTCAGAGCTTTCAAATTGACTCGGTTAATATGATATTCTTACAGTGTGAATAGATGTACTTTGTCAAAAGATGATTTTTTTTTAAATCTCATTCAAAGTATTCTGAATTAGAAAACACACAGTGGTGCACAATGTAATCCAATTTACTTGAGGACATGCTAAAACTGGAGAGCAACATTTGATGTTTAACTCTGTTAGAAGATGTTTTACTTCTGTAGATATTCAGGAGCCGTCTGCCTCCAACATCAACTGCCCTGAAGATGTACATTAATTTCACAGATGTCCTTTAAATATTGATAACTGCAAACAGACACATTTTTGAAAGTATTTTCTTGGGCACAATATTACCACCATCCATTTCTCCCTTCTGTTTATGTGTTAAACATTGTATCACGTGTAAGTCTGATTATAATCAAGTATATGTACAAACTTTTTTACAGTCAGTAGCTTGCCAATGAGAGATAGACATTCAACAGTGGGTGCAGTTTATGTCACACAGATTGATTCAACAGTGAGGGTATAATCTGTAACATTTGTTCTACACTGTATATCTAATGAGCATATATAGGCACAACATCTGAACAACAAAAAAACAGCAAAATAGGTTATTTAGCAGGGCATTTCAAAACAAACCATATATGTTTTTCTGATCTGCCTCTGCTGTGGTCAAGGTCTGATAAGGTTAATCAACTAAGAGACAGCATGGATAACAGAAGCTAACATTGATGCAAACCGCAGTCTGCTGTGTCAAAGTCACACACGTGTTGACCAGTGATGGAAATTCACCAACTGCATTTTTCAAGCACTGTACTTAGTACTTGAGGTAATTGTAGATGAAGTTTAGGTACTTGTACTTTACTTATTTCCACTGTATGTTATTTACTACTCCTACTCATTTTAGAGGGGAAAATTCATAACAGTACCTTTTGTTAGCGAGCAGCAGGAGTGGACACAGACACATAGTTTAAGTAAAAGGACTTTAATGAACACATCATGAATGGATAAAGGGTTGACTGGACAGACAAAGGCAGGAGGCAGCGCAGGGTAAGAGGGTGTAGTATAGCTGGGGTTTTGAGCTAAGGCGGCAAGTGATGAATGGCAGAACAAAGATGCTTGCATTGGAATCCTGGGGCACAGGAGAAACATATTAGCAAATGCATGACAATACACAAGAAGTTTCCCTGCAGTTGGCTGATAGTCACATACCACAAAGGAGACAGAACAATCTAGCAACGAGTGGCAAGAGAGCTGGAGTATTTAAGCAGGAAGTTGATGAATTGGTTGGAGTCTTCAAAGCTTTTTGTAACAAGCAGAAATGCAGGAAACTTATTAAAGGCTGCACTGTAAAAAATACCTGTGAAATCCCAGTAATTTACTGTGTTTGTTGCAAGTTAGTTACAGTATACTAATAACAGTAAATATTGTGTAATCAAGAGTTATTGTGAAAATCACAGTAATCAGGTTGTTACCCTAAAATCACAGTAACCAACAATGTACTGTAGATAATCACAGTTATGATCGTGTGTACTGTAGATAATCACAGTAACCAAGTGTGCTGTGAAAATCACAGTAATGATCATTGTACTGTAGATAATCACATTACCAACAGTGTGCTGTGAAAATCACAGTATATGATCATTGTACTGTAGACGATCCCAGTAATGATTGTTGTAACTGTAGATAATCAATTAACCAACAGTGTGCTGTGAAATCACAGTTTGTCAGTTTAATACCATAGATAATCACAGTAAATGACAGTGTACTAAAACACACTATCCATTTTGTACTGCCGATAATCACACTAAATAACAGTGTCATGCAAAAACA
>NW_024043861.1:0-13341 GCF_014851395.1 Micropterus salmoides
TCTCAAAAAAACTTTTGATGTCAAAGTTTGATGAAAAGTTAAGCCTAGAGCTAAAATACAAGTGATTATTTTTGGGGGCAGATCCATGAAATGTCTTTTTTAGCATTGTAAAATAAGGTATATTATAGTTTTATAAGGTATAAAAATTCACTAGGCCTATTTTCTCAGAATGTTCTTGAATTAAAAATAATCCAGCGTGTAGATCAAATATCGTAATATTGTTTGTCACTGTAATGTGATGCAGATCTGTATTTAGATGCAGATTAAATATGACTATTATAAACTAGTTTATATCTCAAAACATTAAAATTGTCTTACCTGTTACAGTTGAATATCTATTTACATTTTCTATTATTGAAAAAAACATTGTGTTACTTCTACCCTATCCCATCTTCCTACCGATCATTTAATACTATACCTGTAATATCTATATGGAATGTTTAACTCAGGAAGAAATCAATAATTGCTTGCAACAAAATAAGTGTTCCTGTGTGTGTGGGTGTGTGTGTGCCTGTGCTTCCTATTGTGTCCTGAGAGGCTGTCGTTTAGCCTGAGGCCTGGCAGATAATGCAGCGCGGATCTATAGCAGCAGCCACATCTGTCTCTGTCCTGCCGCTCTCAGACAAACCTGCGACTGCTGCTATTATCACTATTGACGCCCTCTACTTGGTGTCTGTCGCTGTCTGTAAAACAGCTGACCAACTGAAGCCTTGCAGCCGTTTACCACACATTGAATTATTCCATATGGTGTGTGATGCGCAATGATTAACTTTTATTTTGCTCTTTAGAAACAGGAAGATCTGTTTAAGCATGAAAACTGTTTGACAACAGCACGTAATCATACTGTAGGCCAAACAAAACATTTTTTTTAATGATGTAAAAGTGAAACTAAATACTGTATCTGCCTTTATGTCACTGTACAGTTTTGAATACGGCACAAATGAATAAACTTTGTACAGATAAAGTAAAGATCTGTATTGTCTGAATTATATCGTTGTATCTGTCTGTCCATATTGGGTAATATAATATTCCTGAGGCGTATGCTGACACAAATTTACCGACCAGAGATATTTTTATGTAAACACTGTTTTTCAAAAATGAGAATATAATTGTTGTTTGCATTTTATAATAATTCCCAGGGTTGGCTTCAACTTAATACAAGTTGACGATACTTGCCTGTAAAACAACTAATAAAAGATTGAGTTAGTCATTTTAAATTTCTAAAGGTTGGACAACAACAAAGATTATAAATTAAAGACTTTAAGTCAATTTTAATATACATTTAAAGAGCAACTTATCATTTTGCAGTGATGCAGAAGTGCACTCCAGGGTGTGCCCGTACATCGTGGCATCACTGCTGGGTGTGGCTACAACAAAGCACACTTTTGACCACATCTGGTCAGACCTGAAACATGTCTTGAAACTTTCAACCAGAGCAGCGAGGAAAACACTGCTTTTCACCAAGTTATCCTTTAAGCTTTCTTCCTTTGCTTTCGGTGAAAAAACTCACCGGGGATTGTTGGGTTTGAGTTTTTGTTCGCAGTGTTTTAGATGTAGCCGATGTTCATCACAATGATAAAGTGTGTGAAGTATTTTTCCTCTGATGGTTGCCTGGTGGAAAACTTTGCCTGACTTTTATGTTGTTCAACACATATAATTAGTCGCACCGGGAGAAACAGATAGCAAGTTGTACAGCATTTTTACAAACGTTTACAACTTTACCCAGTTGGTATTGAAAAAGTTAGATTTTTTTTTGTTTGGCATCCATGTTTGCGCTTTTTCATTTTTTCATTGAATTTTTCCCTCTGTTGGGATCAAACTCATTAAAGCCTCTCCACCAGCAGGTCCTGTCTCATGTAGTGTCCTTAGTCCACAGTTTAAGAAACCATGTTTCAGACATTCAACATGATGATGAATCACTGGCTTCATCTGCAAGGCATCGCCATGATGGATCATTTGAATCAGTGCAGTGTTACTAATTATCAGTGTAATGGCTGATCACTCTGAATGTCAACACCCATAATCACATGCTGCTTTTGAAGGGAATGCCAATAGGGAAGCCACAAGCTAAAATGAGGCGCAGATTGCATGCGACCACTATTGACTGACCGATAGCAAAATGTCTGCAGTGATTGTGAACTAAAGCCTGAAATGACTTCTAGATTGGATGAATAATGGCTTTGTAGTTTGACTCCAAACAGCCTAAAAAAGAACAAAGCATTGGAGTGGCAATTAAAAAGTGGATCATTGTTTGGTTTCCATGAACTCCTTTAGCCATGTATTGTTGTTATTCTTGTTATCATGTTACATTGGCAAAAGAATCATTATTAAAACAAGCAAATCCATCCATCAAAAAATCCTCATCAAAACTCCTCCAAACCTCTCAAAGATTCTCTTTATTTTACTGGAAAACCATTTTAGGCTGTGAAACAAAATTAGCTAAAAGTGACTATTGTTGGTTGCAGCTAATTTTGTTTGTGGCAAAATGAATAACAAAAAGTATGTATTTATTAGTATAACATTGGTTCTCTCTGTACCTTTGAAGATCGGCACTGTCCAAATGGTCAATGGTGCAATTACCGCATGTCCCAGCTTAAGTTGAGCTCAATGCAAAAGCACAAATTTTCATTGTCTCTGTAATAAAATTCACTGATTGTGATTCCACAGAAATTAAATATTCTTTCTGATTTGGTATGAAATTAACATTCATGAACAGCTCTAAGGATCAGCATTTGTCTCTCTCTCCCTCTCTCTGTACTTGCTGAGGGACTCTCGTTCCCCCATGTCCCCTGTGGAGTCTTGTCACCAGGTTGTTACGACCGGCCTGCAAACACAGCGTCATCCCATCGATCAATAAATGAAGTCGGGATGAACGAGGTCAGTCAGAGAGAGAGAGAGAGAAGATGGATGAAGAGCGGTCGCCTCTCGTTTGTTCTCCTTTTCACTCTCTGGTCTGCATTACCTGGATCACAGAGCACACACTCCCTGTGGGGCAAATACACTCACACACACACACACACAAGGAAACATAACCATAGAGAGGAAGACCCGCACAACACAGGCACACATTTACATACACAGTGGTACAGCAGGGCAAACAATCAATTTACACCACTTAGTTGGTCATCTGGAGTTCATCATTTGGTTTTTATTGTTACCCCGTATTGATTTCACACAGAGAGCGAGACGGAAAGTGATTACAAATAAGAGGAAAAAAAGAGACACTCAGACGGGCTGTGTTCACATATAGTTATTATGTTATTATTTATTATCATTATTATTATGTAAATGTGGCCCACTTTAATATTTTTCAGACCAGAGTAAACACAACAATCTTTCAGGTTACTTTATTTTCCTCATGTTGTGTGACAGGTCAAACAGTATCACACACCTGATGTCCAGTTTGATTATATTTGAATGCCATTAGATATTTTGGATTGAAGGCCTGCATGAACACACTGTATTTATGTGTGTATTTTCATGCTTTGTCTTTTGTTTACTCCTTGAGTTGACTCTGTGCACATGAAGATGAAAACATATTACTCACATGTTTAGCCTTCAAAGATCATCAGCTGGACATTGCTCTGAGTAAATGATTTATTCAAGCAGGTGCATTGTGGGCAGACAGCCTTTTCAGCATTGTTAACAAATGTGAGCTTGACCTTTAAACATCAAATCATTTTTCAGTTCATGCTATAAGGTAACCTGCACGATTATATCGTATATAGTGTATAGTATAGTGCATGAGTATAGAGAGACTGCCACGCAAAGGTATCTATGTGACCGTATGTACCTATATATACTGTACCTATACCTGTGCCTATGCATCCTGGAGAAGTTCCAGCTTTTTCAATGTGCCAACATAATACATCAGACGCTTCCTTACCTCCCCTGCATGGGACCTGAACCCTCTCAAAGTCCATAAAACCAAGCTCATTGATTGAACACATTGAAATGTTTAATGCAATATTTACACTTTACAGGTTCCAATTGTTTTGTTTTGCCAAAATAAAATATATTTGAAGGACATCTTAGAAAATAAACAAGTTAATTGATGCTATAAATTAATTTAACATAATGTTTAATTGTGTTCTTTCACATTAAAACATTTTTAATATATTGTGCGCCTGTCTCCTGTTTTTTCTCTGTTTGCAGTCTTCTTTTGTTGTAAAACTTCAATCCTAAGGCTAATTTTTGTAAAGTCTTGTGCTAATCCAGTAATACCTTTAGAGATATCTGCTTACTACTAGACAAACAGAATGAAACAAGAAAATAATGTGTTACTACCATCTTAAGAGCTAAATTAAGTATTAAGACCTAGTAAAAAGAAATAATTGGTCATTTGGGGTTACAAAATGGATATAAAGCCTAAGCCGATATATAATATATATAATAATGACAGTTTTTTAAGATCAAATGACTGTCCTGAGACAGTTAATAGATAAAGGACCTCTCCTTTATGTTTTGAAATGGGGGACTGGGAGGGGAACAGGTGGGTGGTTTTGGCCCCGCAACTGTTACCTGATAAAAAAGCTGTTTTGTATAAACCCTTCTCCTACAACCCTTTGTCTCTCTCTCCTGCCATTGATGTCAGCAGGAGAATAATGAGTCCAAGCCCCAGGGCCATGAGGAAAGAGGGTAATATGGGTAATTAGGATTGTAGTCTTAAAAGCATTTCTCTCCCAACTTCACAATGCATATTCCAAGCAAAAGCTCATTCTAATACTCAACTTAAGCTAATGTATTGAAGTTTTAGTTAATGCTGCAGGTTCATTACGGAAAAGAGGAAGGGTTACTTTGAAGCAGAACCCCCAGTGTTCTTGGTCACAGTGATCCACATACATAGAGATGGGTATAAAATCAATCAACTTATACTTAACTTAACAGTATGGGTGCATCTCTTTAAAGTATAAAAACAAATAAATTAATCCCACATGGAATAAGAGAAATGGAAAACAACAGGAGTTTTAAATCTATACATTTTATTTCACCAAACCGTATTTTCCCATCAACACGATACCTATATCCCACGACCACTGACACGCTCCTCTATCCATTCATATATTTGCTGTGTGTAAAAAAAATTTGGACATAACCACAAACATTACAAAAAAGTCGTAATGAATATCCTATTCTTCACATGCCAAATGATGGCTCTACTGATTAGCCTAACTTTATCCTAAAAATAACAATAAACCACAAGATTTCAAAGAAAGGGAGAGAAAACCAGGCAGGAGCTGACATGGTTTTAATCAAGAAATCAGAAATCAGTGCACATAGGTCTGAGGATTACCACAAACACTCTACTGAGGTGAAATTTTGTTTTGATTAAAACAACTAATCATTTTACTTGCCTACCCTGTTCAGGACAGGGTACAGAAAAAAAGGAACTTATTTCAAACATTGGCTTCAGGTGGAAGAAAGTAGACAAAAAATTGAAATTAAAACCCTAAGGAAAAATAAATGGTCATAATTAATGTTTTGCCGTTGAGATGTCAATTGATGATGTACGCATCACTAAACTGTACTGTTGTACATTATCCAAATATGGTGAGCAGTCATTTCGGTTATTCTTATCTCTGCTGGCTCCAATAGTGAAAAGGCACTTAGGTGTGGCGTGGTCATGTCAGGATGTCACTCAGGGGTCACCTGGCTACGCTTGAGCCCAGAAAGAGGAACCCACTCAATTAGGCAGGGAAGAAAGTTTCCAGGGAAGTTGGCTTCCCTTTTTCAGATTGATGTTTGTTGTGAATCATGCAAATTTCTGTCAGTGTTTTTAATTAAAGAAGCCTCATCTTACAGTGTGTTGGTATTTTAATAGCACATTAAGTTACAGTATCAATGGGAGTGTCAGTTAAACAGTACTATATGTTTTTGAACCCTGTTGAAACCTGCTATTAGAAACATCACCTAGCCTAAAACAGTGCCCACAGCAAGCTGTAAATCAATCACATGGTCAAAATAAATGCTATGTAGCCGCCCATGTACATGGTTGTTAGACAAAAATGTTAATGTTGTTTACAGATGAAGATGTTATCATATCATGACAGTTGGTATGTAAATGTAAGACAAGCGTCTTGTTTCAGAGGAACGTTATCTGCCCAGAATGATCATGTTTATATTTTCTTATTATGATGTTTTTGTTAGTTTGAAGCCCAGGAAGAATAGCGGTTATCTACGTTCGGTTCAGTTCCTGCATACTGTCAAAGGTGTGGTCAGTTTATGAGATATGCTGCAGTGCAATTAATGATGTTCTTCAAGGACATCAGAACAAAGCTGTACAACTAATTTAAACCCTAATCGACCAATTCATCTGGCAAAACATCTATACTGTTTTTGTTGTATTTTGTGTAATAAACCACATTTCTGGCCTGGTATGTAATCTAAAGGCAGAACTGAGTCCTTAGACATTAAATGAGTAAAACAAAGAAGGAGATATTATTAGTAATAGAAGAGGATGTGACCGATTTAAGCACTTAATTTGCATTTTCAATAATTTATTTGCATCTGCATTTTAAAAGCAAAAGTGATGTTTGCCAGGTCTTTGAGAGGAGGTTTAGGTTTGTAGAGCAAAAAGCACTTTACGATGTGTCTCCCATTCACACACACACACTCAAACACACATGGCAGTGATCTACCATGAAAGATACTGGCCTAAGCAATAGTTTAAGATTTGTTGTCTTCCTCAAGGACACTTCTACATGTGGACAAGGGGAAGAAAACATACAACACTATGATTAAGAGACTGAGCCACAACAGCCATTCACCTGCAGGGACACACAGGATCCTTCAGTGTGATGGGCAAACTGCTGAGGTGGAACTATGCAATAATAATAATAATAATAATGGACAACTGCTCAATTAAGAAGCACTGTTTGCTTGAACAGCTGTTCACGTAGCTGTATGTTTGGTAAAACATTAGTTTTAAATGTTTTCTTCTACTTTAAGCAAGACACCAGTATGATTCAGCTACTTGGTTATTTGTGTGATCTTGTAAATGTTGATGTTTGGGCTGCTGTTGGCACTGAACAGGTTTCTGGACAGACAGATGTCAAAATGACAGCAGTGTCACAAACAATGTGAAAAAAAATGTCTGCCTGCCAACTTGTCTTTGTATCTGTCTGTCAATAGTATTTATGCCAAGGGAGTTTCCCAGTAAGTTCAAATCACCTTGACTGTAACTGCTAAAAATCTAACTAGCAAAGGGTCAAAAACGTACCAGAACACAGATCCAACATGTCCATAACAGGGATTAAAAGTCAGGATATCTCGGACTCTGCAGCTTCGATTTTGATCATTTGTTTTCTTGTCTGCCTCTCACAAGTCCCCCTGTCTTATGGATGTGCAACACTAAATCACTGTCCCCTTTAAGCAGTCCTGTAAAAGATATGCAGATTTAGGAGTTCATGTTTCTGTTAATTGACTTCCAACAACCTGTATAACTGCATCACTGTCATTCACACTCTTTTTCATCCTTCCAAAGCATCTTTTTTTTTTTTCTGACTTTCAGACAAGCCCGCCTACAAAGCTCTGATTGACTCAGGATGTGTTTCCAACTGGGGAAACAGCCTAAAGTGACAACACCAGACCTATTTGAATCACTAATGAATCACTTCCTCAGCCAAAATGAATTCTGTGCATCAAACTTCATTAAAGCCTTGTAATAACCTGCAACATGATGAGCAAATACCACAGTTTAATTATCAGTCAGTTTGGACTAATTACCTGAAGGTTTCTTGAAATATTGGCAAATATTGAGGTGAAATCCAATTTTATTTACCAGAGAAGTCTATCATCTTTCTTCTATGAGTAAAAAAAGGAATACATTGGGGGTTGAGCTGTCTGTCAGTCAGCTTCTCACTCTTTCTGTCTCTCTTTTCCTTTCCCTCTCTCTGCAGCAGACAGACCGAATTATAGAAGCCATCATATCTCTCAAAATTTTTGCTCTGCACTGTCTGTGTGTGTGTGAGAGAGAGTTTGTAGTGTGTATCAGCACACTACATCATTCATGCCATCATCTTTCTTTCATGCCAGAGGGGAGTGTGCTTGGTTCGCCTGCATCTGCACATTTGTTTGTTCACACGTGTACACTGAGCGCAGGTTCAGGGAGAAGCAGGTTACAGTCGTCTCATCGCCTGGACAGCCTGACACCAGAGAATCCCAGCAGACCTACGCTCATGTGACCTACCTTAATCTCCCGTGATTGACACATTTTAAGATTACAACATCTTCTGGCCTGCGACAACTGACGGCTGAAACTCAGACAGCAATTCAGTTGTCTGAAACCGCCGCGGCGAATCGCCCCAAGGCTGGGGATGGAGATGATGGGGGACAAGCAAGTCCCTCAGCTCTTCCTTCTTGTCTGTGCTCTCAACCCGTGTCCCAACCTCTGACCTTTAAAAGCCTGACCTCCCTTGGATCAGTTTTCTACGCCAGGTCGGTCAAAGGAGTTCAACTTAAATATTTAATCTAGTTTTTTCTCTTTGTGTAATCCACCCATACTTCTCCCTACCTGTTCTACTGCCCCAAAGCAATGAGTGACAGAAACATAACACTGTTCGAAAATTACATTAATCACACACACTGGAGATGATTGACTGCTTGGCATTGTGGGAAGCTTGATGTGGATCTGCCTCCTCAGACTATAAAATAATGATACTGTGATCCCCCTGCTCTTCTCTACTTCTGTCTGCCCAGTCCCTGATTTCTCCTCATTATCATATGCCAGAAGTCCCTCATTCGTGCCGCATTCCCAATTTACACTCCTCTTGCTCTCCATCTCCTTCTTGTTCATCTATTTGTTTTCACCTCTGCCTTCTCAACTTCACCATCTTAAGCCTAGTTTTGACTGAGAGCACATGAAAGTGTATTATCATGCTTATATCACAAACACTTACACAGACGAAAAGAGTGTGTTGGTAGTCAGGTTAACTCATGGTTAGGTTAGTGCTGTGATAACTGAATGGCTACCAAATGTACTGTGACTGTGGTTACCTGCAGTTCAATATACCTCACACATGGATTTAGAACTGTGGTTTAACTGTTGAACAGAAAAGTTAATTGTGTCCTCTTAAGCAGAGCAGACGCTGTGCATTTTTGAAAAACTCACACTACTTGCTTTGATTGGCGCCATTCTGTACGGCCAAAACCTACGACATCTATGCTCACACTCAATGTGTAATTCCACATGCCCCAAACAAATAGGGGGGCAGCTTTTCAACTCCTAAGTATGTAATTTAAAAAACACAATAACTTTTTATCATGTGTGGAGCAGGGGGGATCAGGGGAAATGAAACTCCAGGAGAACAGTGGGGAAAGGGACAAAAAAATCAAAATGACTGGCAAGCATTGGATGCAAATGTCATCATTAACATTTATAGCATATGTCATTTGTAATTTAAAGTAGATTATCAGCATGTTTTTTATCAGATTAGCTTACGTCTGTACCTACACCGGGCTCGCTCTGTCTGAACAACCCCAATTGATTAACATGAGGGCCAAAAAGAAGCAGGCAGGGCTTCGGGTCACTTTAGGTGATTTCATTCCCAGTCTGGGACTGGAAAGATCAACTGGTGGCAGGAGACAAAAAAACCCCAGCTAGAGCTGGTGGATGAATGAGAGGCTGGGGAGAACAGTTTTACATTGGAGTTTTAAACTACATCTTCACCTTCAAGCAACACACTTAAAAGAAAAGAGAGCAGATGAAAAAACTCTGTGTTTACAATAAAAATCAACAAATGAAAAAGTGTTCACCTGCGATGGACTGGCGACTGGTCCAGGGTATACCCCGCCTTTTGCCCGATGTCAGCTGGGATTGGCTCCAGCCCCCCCGCGACCCTGTACACAGGATAAGCGGTTGACGATGGATGGATGGAAAAAGTGTTCATGAACTGAGTAGTGGAGCTTGATGTGAAAACGTCACAGATTGTTATCTCAACAGAAGTGAGCAGACAGATCACTCTGGAGAAAGTTTTTTGACTCATCTCTGGAGGGTCTGAGTCTATTCAGCCTCTTTGTCAGATAGAATTTTCCTACTTTGCTTGATGGCCTTATTTTGGATAGTGTTAGAGAGCAATCCTGTAACTAAGTAAAAGGAAAGGTTTTAATACACTCCTGAAGGGTTAGTGAGATAAATAATTTTCTCATTTTCCATTTCTCCACTCTCATAAAAGCATCTTGGCAAAGAGATCAGCTCTTACCCAGATGTGCGCAGAGGAACAAGACATTAGCTCCCTACTTCTGGGGAAGAGGAATCGCAAATTGCTCGTATGCTTGTTTGTGTGTGGAAAAGTGTGAAGTCGTGGCTGATATGGCAGCGAACAGAACAACGCTCTGCCGAAGGAATTCAAATAAGAGCTGGCTGGTCATGCATTCAAAAAAACACCATTAAAATTAACAGAAAAACTGTTTCTGTGCTTGTTCATGTTCATTGCAAATCTCTCTCCATGCCTGTGTGTTATGCTTTGCCTGTGTGTGTCTCAGAGGTGTAGTAAAGGCAGGGAGTGGTGGTTTGGGGGAAGGAAAGGCAGACTAATGGATATTATACTAATGGGCAGCAGCAGTATGACTATTCGGGCAATTAGAACAGGAAAGAGAACGTGCGAGGATTGGTGATGATGGACCTGGAGTGACTGCTACCACTCAGACCCCTGAACTAATGAACGTAGCACACAAAGGCCATCATCTACACTGGACGTTAAAGTGTTTTTTCTCTTTGAAAGGTAAAACATTTTAGGAGAACAGGAGATTCCATTGGCCCATAGCATTGAGGTTCCAACGGACACAAACAGAAAGACCAGGAAAAAAAAGCTCTCTGCCAAAAGTTATGGTGCATTTGATGTTAAAAGACTTACTCTGTTTAGATTTAACCAAATGAGTAAATTTCTTTATTTGATGTTTCCCTGAGCCCACAGACTGTAGGAAAACACGGGCACCTGTTTTTGAGGTCATGCTGTTAAAGTTTTGGGAGTCTGAGGATGGACTGATAGGCCTACCTAAAACAAAATCACCATCAAGACACACAGCAAATGAAGTGAAATTGGCTACTAAGAGTCAAACTACTTGTGGAAAACATGCAATTTATTTGTACTTCTGAAATGTTGGACGTTTACCTATTCACTTCAATGCAATCAAAGTGTTTTGGAGCAAGCTTGGTTGGCCATTGGAAGGAACCAAGGTTATTATCGTTAAGGAAGACGAAAACTTACTATAACTAACTAAAATGAAAGAGTAAATGTCTTTTATTTATTTATTTCATAGGACCTAAATAAGCCTATATTCCGAGTGGATATGAAGCCGGGAGAACTGACATTGCGGGGCAGTTGGTCTGGCCAGACAGGCAGTTCAGCGGTAAGCGTGGTGATTAGTCGATAGACACCTGTTGGTGAGCCACGGGTGTGTTATGCTTTTGTAATCAGCGTGAAGAGCTGGCACGCTGCGTGTCCGTCAAGAGAGCCCGGGGTCAGGGCGGCGTCTGGCCACTGCACAGCAGATGGAGAGCCCCATGTAACGTTATGGGGAGGCTAACTTAGTCGGGGAGACCCAGGTAGGGATCTGCTGCGTAGTTGGTGGGATTTGAACATGTTTTCTGTTATCTTTTATACAAACATATTTATTGAATTTCATCTATTTAACCAAGAATGATGGAGCTAGAGACTGATGTTTGAATTTCTTGGGACCTCTGGGTAGTAGGATTAGGTAGTAGTTTGCTCTTAGGGTTTTCTGTAGGTTAGAAATTATACTGTAGATTGCATGTGCTTCATTTATTTGTAGTATTTATTTAGACAATGTGTTAGTATGCTACTTCAAATATATATATATATGTTTGCTCAGTGTTTGGGCCCCTATGTACAAGCTTCAGATAACTATAACTTCCCTTTTCACAAATCTGCATTATTTCTAATGACTGTACTTGTATTTTAATGTTTTGTGAAAAACTAAACTGGACTGAACTTGGCATCCTGAAGTGACAAAGACTAAAACTAACACTGAAACTAATAAAAACTAAATTCAAAATAAGCATTTTCCACAAATAAAAACTAAACTAAACTAGCAAAACCTAAACTAGCAAAACTAATTAAAACTAAATTGAAATTGAAAACTAAAAGTCAAAACAAAATAAAAATAAAAACTAATGAAAAGTCCAAAACTATTATGACCTTGGACGCATCTTAAAGGGGAACCACAGATTTTGCACATTAACATCTGCATAAGTAACAAAAAAAGTTGTATAAAGCCATTGTGAGTCAAATAAGGTTGTAGGAGTGTATTGCTAAATTGATGGCGCATCTTTATAGGAATGGTTATAGGATTCTTTTATTGTCTTAAAACAATACTGACATGTGTCCATATACACTATACATTGATAATGTTACTATTTGCTGTAATCAGTCCTGTACATACCGTGAAGTGATCCATTCCTAAAGCCATTTCAGTGCAAGAGGCATTGGGTCTCGGACAGTGTCTCCTAGCTGAGCTTCGGTAAATGGATAGTAAAGCAAAGATGGAATATTGTATGAAAAGCACAATAACTTTAAGACACCTTCTGGATTTGACTAAGTCAGTCATTCTTAGGCCTCATTCCAGCTATGGCATTTGGAGAATTGAAGGAATGAACATGGGATATTAAAGCACATGTTTATCACTGTTGTTTTTTATGTAACAATAAATTAACAATATTCTGTATGTGAGATTTTCATTAAACAGTTGCTTTCATGGTAGCGGACGACATAAAAGTTCTGCAACTTCATGAGTACACAGTAGTGTCTGAACAATGCTTTCTTTATTTGGATAAATTATGCTGAATGCAGCGAGGATTCAGACCACATGATGTATGAATCTCCAGCAGTGCAGCGCTCGGTGAGTTTGGTTAATGGGAGAGGTTTTGACACTCGCACTAACTTTCATTACAGGCACTGAAATGCTGAATGCAATTTTAATGAAGGCTTTTCATAAACCTTTATACTAATGAACCACAGAGCCAGTTAGGGAGGCTTATTCACACTGCATGGCATAAACACTGAGGGTGAGTTTGGAAACATCAGTCCAGCAGATCTGGACTTTTCTGTTATCATTAGCAGCAGTGGTGGGTCTTCTTACAGTTTGTGTTTATCAGATTGGATCAGTTACAAGGTTCAAAGTAAGATAAATTCCTCCAATACAATGAGTGTACATTTAATAGTAAGATCCCTTTACTCAGATATGATTCATTGTGCAGCCTTATCACCATCAAATGTTTGTCAGACATATTTTGCAATGTTTTGTCTTTTTTGCATCATTATCTGTATCAGCACCTGATTCCCAATTCCATACTACTGTAAGTGTTTAGACTGGAAATCTTCT
>NW_024043862.1:0-3022 GCF_014851395.1 Micropterus salmoides
TAGTCCAAAAATGTTATAAAGTTTTTCGCACCTCCGCAACAATAAACAGCAGGGAGCCCCAGATGATGAAACTCAAACTGTAAGGCCATCTCCAGCTTCACCTGGCAGTCCTGAAAAAGACATTTAGACTAGACAGAGAAACAGAAAGGTTCTATTGAACATTCATACTGGAGCTAATGTTTATAGGCGTTAAATCTATATCTTGATGTCTACCTTTTCATAAAGCTGCCATGGCTGGTCCACAGTGCCATTGCAGGAGGGGAAAGTAGAGTTGCAGCAGCTGCGAGGAACCAAGAGTCCTCCTGTTTGGTTAAACCAGGAGGTTTCCAGCCATGTCATGGACACCACAACACTGCAACTAACAGGGGCCAAAAGAGAAAATATTCTAATACTATCAATCAGAAAAAAATCTTCAAAAATACATCTTCAGTTAATGTGAGAGTTATTGTAGGCAGGACAAGACATCTGTGATGGCACCATAAGTTGATGAATGGATTATGTGAGGCCTGAGGTTTGGTTTGGGTTGAGGTGAGGTGGAGCAAATCAGGGCCAACTATCACAGCTGATACCTTTCAATCAAGACAAATACCTCCCCGACATAGCCCTCTTTAAGCCTAAATATCAGAATAGTCTACAGTGTCATGAAAACAAAACTTTCCAGAGCACATTATTTTTTTTCAAATAACATACCTTTGTAGAGTGAAATAAGCCAAGGCAGTAGCTGTACTTTCCAGACAAAAGACAAAAACTAGTAGATAAACAAACTGGAGAAGAAAACACTTCATTATAATCATTCTAAAGGCTGACTTACATACAGATACCCACATTCACAACAACAACAAACATACAACCTTAATAGTCCCTGCTTAAAGGTGGATCTCTGAGGTTCAGCCAGGTGCCAAAGCACCCACGGGTCACCAGGAACACAGCGCAGAATATTGCTCAACCATAACTGAACCAAGAAGCCTTAAAGAGGTGGTATTATGCTTTTTGGCTTTTTCCCTCTCCTTTATTGAGTTATATATATATATTTTTGTGCATGTAACAGGTTTGCAAAGTGGAAAAAGCCCAAAGTCCTGCCCAAAGGGAGTTCCCACCTCCCACAGAAAGCTCTGCTCTGAACTGCTTGAAAACAGCTCGTTTGTAGTCCAGCCCTTCACTTCCTTTACTTGTGACATCACAATGAAAACAGGTCATAAAGCTTGCCAAGCGGCTAGCGGGGGTCAGGCACGCCCTCAAACCAAGCTAGTCTGAGCGGAGGCCCTTTTGCTCGAGTCACCTTTGTTTGGGTTTCCATTTTAGAAATGTTGTACCTGTACCTGCTTCCAGGTACTTTTTTTCGTATCACGTCACTTCTGTGGAGGTTCCAAGCGAGCAGAGGATACTAAAATGTAACGTGAAAACAGGACAGACTTTTGATTGGTCAGAGAGAATATACACTATATACACTGCATCATCATTGCGTGCACCAGACAGAGAAACACGTGCAACTTGTATTTGTTTCATTATTTAAAATTAAATCTTGATTGTCTCAGCATCATACCCAGTATTATTCTATACTTGATAGTACTCGAGATAATTGTATTTTCTTACTTGACACTGACAGGACCCTAAGTTTAAAACTTAATTTATAGTGAGGCAAAACTTTATGACTCAAATATCAGTGATCAGGCAACATTTGTCTAGCTGAACGTAAATGAACACAATTTTATTAGATTTTTGAGAATATTTTTGATTAATTAATTTATTAGCAGGAATTTGTAGTTTGCTTTTCATATTTTGGATAGATATGAGAATGGTATTGGTTTGCAACAAAGCCAGTGTTTAAGGTTACAGTTTCTTCAGATATTAATGTTTATGAGAAAAAATACCATGGATTTCATAACACTTTTACTCTTTGACATGGCAAGTAATAAAATATTCAATCAAATAATATTAAAAATACAAACTTTGTCAATATCTTAGTGTGAAACTGTAGTTTGTGCTTGGTGAGGTTACTGTCAGCTCTGTGTTCAGTGGTCTGTGTCAGAGTCTCTTCCTCTTCAGCAGCTGCAGTCGGTTCCTGCTGTAACAGCTCAGTGTCTCTGCAGTCTGACTGAGGGAGGTTTTTGTACGACTACAAATCACTGTGTGAACACTGGGCCACTGTGTAGACTCTTACAGTAATAAACTGCTGCATCTTCTGCCTGAACTCCACTGATGGCCAAAGTGAAGTCAGAGCTGCTTCCACTGCCACTAAACCGAGCTGGTGTTCCTGAGTGCCTTATGCTGACATGTCTTATCAAGAGCTTTGGAGGCTGTCCAGATTTCTGTTGATACCAGAATATACATAAACCAACATTGTTACATATGTAAACAGGTTGGCTAATTTTACAGGTGAGAGTGACAGTGGATCCTGGTGTAGATGTCACTACTGCAGGCTGAGTCACTGTCACCAGACCGCTGCATCCTGCACACAAAAACAAATCATTCATTTATCAGCAGAAAGAAATGAGAGAAAAGGCAGCACATCATGTCTGAAATGTTGCTGAGTGAATGAACCTGTAAAACAGCAGCACGCCAGCGTCCAGATGAGGAGGGTGATGAGAGTCATGGTGGTTGTGGTTTCTGCTGTGTTGACTGACAGATCTGAGTCCTGCAGTGTTGAACTCACAGGACTATAAACCTTCTCACTGGAGGATCAGCTGACGATGCAAAGCCTCCTCTCTATGGAAATGATTTCTCTGCTCTCAACAGACTGAAGGCAACATGGTACACAAAATCAGGAGGAATACTGCTTGGATTTACACCATCTATGATCTTAATGGAACAGAAGCAAATATTTATATTAGAAGTGCAGTTGAGGATTTAAGGATAGGTTTGTGTCCACTGTGGTTGGTATTATACGTCTGTTTGTCTGCCTTTACATACAGGGTTTACTGTAGATAAATAACATATTTCAGTTCTGCTAAATATAAGTTTGGAAATTCTCATAATTTTCAAGTGTCATTTGACCATATTAAATGAGAAAAAAACTTAAGAA
>NW_024043863.1:0-14585 GCF_014851395.1 Micropterus salmoides
TGCTGTGTGTGAGTGTTGCATTTTACTGCTGTAAAGTCAACTTGTTTAAGCTTGAGCTGATGTTTAAGCTACTTGATGTATTGTTGGGCAGTTTAATCCACAGCAATGCATCAGAATCTATAAAATCATCATAATGTTTGTGGTATTGCTGTTCTGTGATAACCGTGTATTTCTAAAAAGTGAGCATGATCAGCAAAGGGATTTAAATAGTTTATTTAGCTTAAGAAGTAGGATCATTTTGCCATAAAGGAGTCAGAAACATTCACATTCAGGTATAAAAATTTGTAATCCAAAAAGTAACTAGTAACTATAACTGTCAGACAAATGTAGTGGAGTAAAAAGTACAACATTGCTTCTGAAATGTCGCATAATGTTATTTTCCTGCTGTATTGCTGTAAGAACTGCAATAACTACGACTACTACTACCATTAATATTACCAGCACTACTGCTGCTACTGCTAATACAACTATTAAATATGATATAGTTGCATAACCATTTACATATTAACCTGGTAAGTGGACCCAGGCCCTTATTTGGGTTGATACAGTGCGTATAGTCCCAAGTTTGAACAAATTTCTGTTAATTAAATGATCAAACTAATTGACTCACAATAAAAATACAGCTTTTGGGGCCCCTGAGGGACAGACAGGAGGTACAAAGTGGCTGCATTTATTAAAAATTGGCATGAATATAAATGAATGCAAGTTTATTTTTTTGTCACTAGAGGACAGTCCTACACAAGGCTGCTCTGCTCGACGTCAAGGCTCATGAATGGATTTCTACTGTGATGTAAATAAGAAATGCTTGTGACCTTTAGTCGGTTCAGAGACAGAAATGTTTAACAGAAAAAGCATACCTTATTTCATATCACTTGTGATATTTAATCTTACATTTATACCACAGAGAAAAATAAATAAGAGTATGAGATTAGGTTCCTACAGTTATAACCCATGGAGCCATAAAAGAAAATCCATAAAATAAAGCTTTACATTTCAGATTTGCTGCATGCTATCCGCCCTTATTCATCAGTTACCCGCTTGAGGAAATCTTTTAAATGCATCAGCTATTTATGTGAAATGCTCTTGTCCTTGTTGCACATGCCGGCATTTACTTTGATGTGTTTTATTTTTGGGTCAGTGAGTCACACTGGCTCATGAAGAATCATCTCAGGTTAGGCTGCTGTGAAATATAGTTTCCCAACCAAAGGCCACTGCTTAGAAGGCAGCAGCCCAGAGGCAAAAGGAGAAAATACTGTATTTCTCATCATTCAGCTACAGCTGCTACTAGCATATAGGAATACCAGGTCTGAAGACTGGGCAGTGTTTATACAGATAATTCAAGCATAGAATCTAGCAACGAAGTCTATGTCAACTGGATAAGTAGGGTCTAAAAATGTAAGATACAAGAAGGCTTGTTGTGCTGTTGCTCCAGCCAGGCCTTCATGACAAAGCACAGCGCAGAAATGTAGGAGGAAAACCACAATTGTACGTGAAAGCCTGTGTAAGAAACAGGGTATTGCTGAATTGTCTAGATCCCTACAAGAGTGAATGTAGAGTAAAATGTAGAGGCGTAAAATGTAGAGGAGCCTTGAGCAAGATAAAAAACAACAACATTTGGAAGTACCTTTTTATTTAACTTAATGATACACTTCATGTTGTCTGATATTTTGATGGGTGATTTTTGCTCACCAGCCATACATGTCATGACTTGTTGTGGATTTGTCACAGTTCTAATTTAATGAAGTTTGACTTGGAAAATTACACCGATGACCATGGGGAAGCCACCTCGACAGTGCTGATGAGGAAATGGGGAGCTAGATAGTCCAAAATGGAGGATGCTTTCGTATCTTAGCTGACTAATATACTATTGGAGTTAAACTGCTCAACAAAAGAGCAATGTTTTGTAGAGAGTTATGAGACAGGTGTTGGTACAAATATGCCTTTTTTAACATAAATTGTCTGAACTTTACTGTCCTGTTAGTGACCAAGTTAAGCTAACGAGCTTAAGAGCTTGCAAACTAGCTAGTTTTTTTGCCTCTTTAACTTTTTATTGAACGAAATGATGTACAATTGTGAACAGCACAGTCCAGAGAAAATAGAGAAGCTTGAAGAGCTGTGTGATTGACTAGTGCTAGCCCAATTAGCGGTTAGCTCGCAGATACAGTAGTAGTAGCTAGTTGTCGCATAAAAAATGATGACCTTCAGAAAAAACATATGACATGCTTAGGACAATAAAGTATAACTGCCCTATAAAAAAAATCATACATTTTCGAATTGAACTTCCCTTCAGCCCTTTTTAAATAGCATATCTAAATATATGCGCCATGATGAATGATAGCTCATGGAAAATCATAAAATTAAAGACAATAATAAATAAGATTAAATTACCACAAAAATACATGTTGTATTATTTTTTACACATAATAGAATAGCATGCAGCGATTAACAGCCATTAGCATACAGCTAACATCATCATTAGCATTGTTAGCGTTCATCACTGGAAACAGCAGGTACCATTAGTTTGTACCACACCGTCTTATCACCACAAAATAAACATTATGTCTTCACTTTCCAGTGGTGCTACTAAAACCAGCTGCATACTGTTAAGTAATGACACATTCTCCCCCTTTATTGGGTGTCAACTGAAATGATTATTATTTTGGAAAGGTTTTGCCCCTTTCACCCAGCTGTAGGTTTAAACTGCCACAGGCCTAAACAAAAGATAATCAGACTTACAAACACAAATCAATGTGTTTGAACAAAAAACACAGTTGAAAGTCTTTAATGTTTATGTAAGTGTGGGGGCAAATAAAGAGAAAAGTTGAAAAAGAAAAAGCAGATGTTCAATTAATTGCTACTGGTGGCCAGTCACAGTTGGAGCTGAATAAAAAGCACTGAGAGAGACAGAGATAAGGAAGGGCTGAGCAGCTTCGTAAGGCCTCTGACTAATCAAAGCTTTTGTAATGAACTCTATGATCCATGGCTTCTCTCCAGGTGCTAATATGGGAGGTTAGAGAGAGTGCATATGTGTATGTGGAAACTGTAAAGAACTCTGAAAAACTATGAAAAAGTATTTTTAAACTTGTAAAACCACAAACAATTAATTCAGCCTATTCTATTCCCAGGGAATCACATTTGGGCACTTGGTCAAGACCATTTGGTGTTGCTTTTTGACACCCTTTCATGTTGTTCGTGCATGTGTAGAGCTCTGTGGTCAAGTTAGCAAGAATAAATATGCAACTCCCGGTCAAGTTATCAATAATAGCCACCCTGCCCAACCACCTCCTTACTCTTTAATCTGCACAAAACCTGTTATTAAACTACTACAGCTACACATTTTAGCACCTTTGAATTTGTGATTCATGTCTTGAACTATTAGGTTAGAGAGTGTCAAAGGAGAAACTGTGAAAAAGTCATTATTGAAGTTGTGGTTCACTCTCAAGCTTAAATTACACCTGAAATCTAATCATTTTTAAAGTTGCTTTAAAAATACGCTTATTTGTTTTCCTGCCGAAAGTTGACGAAGATTGTAAAAATGAATCTACAGCCATACGTCGGTAAGCTTACTTAGTTCGTTAACTTAATCAACAGCTAGGAAACGACTAGCTGGATTGTTACCAGCACCTCTAAATTTCACAAAATTATGTTAGTGTTTTATTACCCTGACTTGCACTGAATAAGGAGTGTACTTGCTTTGTTGTACAGTATCAATGACAATAATGAAATTCTATTCTATTCTTTTTAAATATTAATCCATACAAACAAGTTGTAGTTTAGCAAATCAGGTACATTTACAGCTACAGTAGGGCTCCAGCTAATTTAGCGTAATGCTGGCATAAAGACTGACCAGCCACCTGGAAGAGGAAGAGAAGACACTGCTGGCACCACCATGCCCTTTCATCCACATTAAGGACGTCCTTGTGACAGTAGAAGGATCTTTATGTTTCTGGATATTTTCCTACTGCCACACACAAACATCAAAAACCAACCCTTTTCACAATGACATTTTTTTCTTTTGATATACATTATACAAAAGAGAGCTTACTAGCTGAATTTTGATTCTTTAGACTACTATCATGCATATGTTTACTGTCAGTCAAGTGAAATATACATTTTCTAGGCAGTGTATGCCAGAGATGCTCAAATCCAAGTCAAGTCTCAAGTCTTTGAGCTAGAGTCCAAGTCAAGTCTCAAGTCTCTGAGCAAGAGTCCAAGTCAAGTCTCAAGTCTCTCGTGGTTATAATGAATGTTGTATCACCTGCTGCGTTCAATCCAGGTTGCTAATAAAACTGCATAGCTAAAAGGAATTCTGTAACTGTAACCTGTTTTTCATTTACAGAGCACAACCATGTAGCCTAATGTACAATGTGTCTACAATTAATGACAGCTTATAAACTACTGTAAGTCAACAAACCCTGTTGACTCTCAAACCCAGTGTAAAGTTAACTAAATAAAACTGTAAAGTTACATGGTCAACAATAAAGCCGTACCCTGTTTTTAACTTACAGAGCACAACCATGTAATGTTCAATGCAGTTAAAGACAGCTTATAAACTACTCTAAGTCAACACAACCCCCAGACTCTCAAAACAATAAAGCTGTAACCTGTTTTTAACTTATAGAGCACAACCATAATTTGCAATGCAGTCAATGGCAGCTTAAACTACTGTAAGTCAACACACCCTGCAGACTCTCAAACCAGTGTAATGTTATAACTAAATAAAACTGTAAGGTTACATGATCAACAATACAGAGTAGACACTAATATACACACTATGAACAAAACAATATAGACATATTGACAAATAGTGCAGTAATCAGAGTGCAAAGTTGAAGGTGGATATGATATACAGGTACACATACATGCATACACATGTACACAGCGTGATGGAGCATAGTGCAAAGGTCGTTGCTGAAGCAAGAAGCAAGCTAACGTTAGATGGTCAATGCTGAGCTGGTGGTGTTTACTCACCACAGGTTACTAACTTATTTGCATTCAGCGCGTCTTTGTGTGGGTCTTGTTGTATGAAGTTCTAAAGCCAAAGTTTATGATGAATCGCACAGCAGCTGCCGGTGTTTTTTGTCCTCTCTCACGTGCAGCCGCGCGCAGCAGATGTTATGTGTTACGTAGGAAGGTTATAGGTAATGGAGGGAGGGGAATAACGGTAAGCTCATCAGACGTTTCCTAAAAATAAACATTGTTCACGAGTCCCGCACCTCGAGTCCAAGTCGAGTCGAGTCCTGCTCGCAGTAAGATGCTGTTTCCAGCTATTGGTTAAGCAACAAACTAAGCTAAGCTAACTGGCTGCTGGCTTTACAGACAAATAAGTGGTACTATCTTCTCATGTAACTCTCAGCAAGACATAGAAAAGGTGTATTTACGCCCTGCCTACTAAACAAATGTTTACTTTTTCATATTTCACTGTTACACAGGTAGAAGAAATGTGGCTAATTTCAAGGCAAATGAATCACAAAGACTTAAATTTGCTCACAGCTTTACTACAAAGGGTGTAAATAAATGGAGTTTTATTGGCAACTTTAAAAGTCTAATGGGCTTTAATTCAGTTTCTCACTCTGTGACATTGCTTGGAAGTCAGCATCAGCCAAACACAAGTTCACTGAGTCTCCTCCAGCACAGCAGCACCTCTTACTTTAATTTTGATAATCTGTCTAAGCAGGTTGATTTGAACAAAACACCGGTGAAAAAACACCCTGAGCTGCAGCACACAGTGACAAGATGTCCGTCTGCTGCCTCCCCTCTCCCTTCCAAACTACCCTCTAGGCAGTCAATGGACAGAAAGTTGTTACTGTGATGTAGAGATAGAGCTCAGTTAAAACTTTATGGATGAAAGATACTTTTGTTACAGATTAATAACCCAACAAAGATCATGTAGAGGAAAGATGTATCACTCCATAGCTAAAACAGAGCGTTCAACACACAGTGTGAAAAGAGGAGTTACAGCAATGTGCAGTACAAAATATAGTGTTTTTTGAAAATGAAACCATGTAAACCTGTTCTGATACAACCCCTTAATAAGATTTTGAATAATACCACCTCTTTAGCACTATATATCCAGTAATGGTTTTAGATATGCTGTCATTTTGGATGATATATTGGCCTTGTGAGTGTAGGTATTGGCCGATGGCAAAATGCTACATATTTGGCTGACCGTTTATTGTATTGACTAAACAAACAAAATGCAACATCAGAATCAGAATCAGAATCAGAAGGAGCTTTATTGCCAAGTAGTGTTTTACACATACGAGGAATTTGCTGTGGTGATAAGGTGCTACACGTAGACAAACATACAGTCAACATAAATAAATGTAGAAATATATAAATATGGATATTGCAGATATAGAGGTCCTGGAAGATTGATTTTGTTACTGCAGAACAGAGCAGGGCTAGCCGTTTCCAGTATTTGTGTTAAGCTAAGCTAATCAGCTTCTTACGGCAGCTACATTCATCAAGTCCTCCAACCTAAACGACAATATAGGTCATTTTATCAATACCTCCCAAAATGACTTACATGAGATTATAAATTAGCATCCCTACCGGTGTCCATGCCTCCCAAAACTGCAATTTCAAACTCCATTTCTTGACCAGACATATGTTATGTAAATCACATGACCTACGTCACATGACATAAACACGAGGAGACCGCAGCAACACAAAGAAGGTTAACTGGTCAACATGTATACAATCACTGACTTAGGTTTAGGCACACACCCCTGTCAAGGTTAGGGTAAGGGGCTTCGAGGGGCTGTCAACTAAGGTAACATAGCAAACTTAGCTAATGCTAATACATAGCTTACGTAAGTTATGGAACCTACGTAATTTAACTAAAAACCTAAATTAATCTTGTTTCACATGGGTACCAAACACTCGTCTCCTGGGTGAAAGTCTGCAACATTTCTATCCACCCACCTAATCCACCACCTCCATAGTTTGGACTTTCTGGCTATTTACGTGACCTGTCTTTCTTATGTCATGTGGTCGCTGCCACAATAAATGTAAATATGGGTCATAATTTTGTGCTGCACAAATTACCTATATGGTTGTTTTTCTGGTGAGGACAGTCTCTCATATTAAGAGGCAGACATAAATGGTCTCAATCCCTCATCTACCACTTTGCCAGAAAGCAAAGCATATTTCTCAAAATGTCAAAACTTTTTCTTGAAGTTACAAACTAAAAATAAAAAAGATCTAAAACCAAATCTTCCTATAATACCGAAAACTGGGCTTTCAGCAAACATGATTCATTCTTTTTGAAGCAACAACAACTCAGAACTTTCACTGGGCTGAACTGCCAACCCTGAAACCTGTGAAACTGGACAGATTGCAGGGCTTAGCAGCCTCGTGCAGTTCCCCATCACAGTCAAACTCACTGAATATTAACTTTATCCCTGTGTCGTCACTGCCATCTGCTTCTGTGGAGATGGACATGGAGTAAAGAAGCTCATTAGCATGTGAGCGGTGAGGGAAGATGGCTAATCCTGTCTCAACTGTCATCATCACTGACTTTACTGAAGATGCTCATCAACCTGTGATTAGCATGTTAGCCTTTGAGCTACGCTTCAGAATCAAACTTCACTACCACCCACCCTAACCCAACTCAATAAAACAGATAGGCCTAAACAATATTACGATGTATACATATTTAAACTTTGATGATATATGACACTTAAAAAAAGAAGAAGGGGGCACTTTGAAAAACACAATTAGCTAGATGCACAGCTGAGCTGTTCGCACAGCCCACTGTTATCGTGTGAGATGAGAGCTCATGCTGCCAAGTTCTTGAGTATGTAGTGCACATGGTGGAAGAAGTATTCAGATACTTTACTACAAGTAAAGTCCTACATTCAAAACCTTAATTAAGTAAAAGTATTTAAGTATTATCAGTAAGCAGAAAGGAATTGCCCTGTCAGTGTTTCTGGATGAATATTACTGCTGTGTATGTTGCATTTTACTGCTGCAACTGTTTAAGCTTGAGCTGATTTTAACTACTTGATGTATTGTTGGGCAGTTTAATCCACAGCAATGCATCAGAATCTATAAAATCATCATAATGTTTGTGGTATTGCTGTTCTGTGATAACCGTGTATTTCTAAAAAGTGAGCATGATCAGCAAAGGGATTTAAATAGTTTATTTAGCTTAAGAAGTAGGATCATTTTGCCATAAAGGAGTCAGAAACATTCACATTCAGGTATAAAAATTTGTAATCCAAAAAGTAACTAGTAACTATAACTGTCAGACAAATGTAGTGGAGTAAAAAGTACAACATTGCTTCTGAAATGTCGCATAATGTTATTTTCCTGCTGTATTGCTGTAAGAACTGCAATAACTACGACTACTACTACCATTAATATTACCAGCACTACTGCTGCTACTGCTAATACAACTATTAAATATGATATAGTTGCATAACCATTTACATATTAACCTGGTAAGTGGACCCAGGCCCTTATTTGGGTTGATACAGTGCGTATAGTCCCAAGTTTGAACAAATTTCTGTTAATTAAATGATCAAACTAATTGACTCACAATAAAAATACAGCTTTTGGGGCCCCTGAGGGACAGACAGGAGGTACAAAGTGGCTGCATTTATTAAAAATTGGCATGAATATAAATGAATGCAAGTTTATTTTTTTGTCACTAGAGGACAGTCCTACACAAGGCTGCTCTGCTCGACGTCAAGGCTCATGAATGGATTTCTACTGTGATGTAAATAAGAAATGCTTGTGACCTTTAGTCGGTTCAGAGACAGAAATGTTTAACAGAAAAAGCATACCTTATTTCATATCACTTGTGATATTTAATCTTACATTTATACCACAGAGAAAAATAAATAAGAGTATGAGATTAGGTTCCTACAGTTATAACCCATGGAGCCATAAAAGAAAATCCATAAAATAAAGCTTTACATTTCAGATTTGCTGCATGCTATCCGCCCTTATTCATCAGTTACCCGCTTGAGGAAATCTTTTAAATGCATCAGCTATTTATGTGAAATGCTCTTGTCCTTGTTGCACATGCCGGCATTTACTTTGATGTGTTTTATTTTTGGGTCAGTGAGTCACACTGGCTCATGAAGAATCATCTCAGGTTAGGCTGCTGTGAAATATAGTTTCCCAACCAAAGGCCACTGCTTAGAAGGCAGCAGCCCAGAGGCAAAAGGAGAAAATACTGTATTTCTCATCATTCAGCTACAGCTGCTACTAGCATATAGGAATACCAGGTCTGAAGACTGGGCAGTGTTTATACAGATAATTCAAGCATAGAATCTAGCAACGAAGTCTATGTCAACTGGATAAGTAGGGTCTAAAAATGTAAGATACAAGAAGGCTTGTTGTGCTGTTGCTCCAGCCAGGCCTTCATGACAAAGCACAGCGCAGAAATGTAGGAGGAAAACCACAATTGTACGTGAAAGCCTGTGTAAGAAACAGGGTATTGCTGAATTGTCTAGATCCCTACAAGAGTGAATGTAGAGTAAAATGTAGAGGCGTAAAATGTAGAGGAGCCTTGAGCAAGATAAAAAACAACAACATTTGGAAGTACCTTTTTATTTAACTTAATGATATACACTTCATGTTGTCTGATATTTTGATGGGTGATTTTTGCTCACCAGCCATACATGTCATGACTTGTTGTGGATTTGTCACAGTTCTAATTTAATGAAGTTTGACTTGGAAAATTACACCGATGACCATGGGGAAGCCACCTCGACAGTGCTGATGAGGAAATGGGGAGCTAGATAGTCCAAAATGGAGGATGCTTTCGTATCTTAGCTGACTAATATACTATTGGAGTTAAACTGCTCAACAAAAGAGCAATGTTTTGTAGAGAGTTATGAGACAGGTGTTGGTACAAATATGCCTTTTTTAACATAAATTGTCTGAACTTTACTGTCCTGTTAGTGACCAAGTTAAGCTAACGAGCTTAAGAGCTTGCAAACTAGCTAGTTTTTTTGCCTCTTTAACTTTTTATTGAACGAAATGATGTACAATTGTGAACAGCACAGTCCAGAGAAAATAGAGAAGCTTGAAGAGCTGTGTGATTGACTAGTGCTAGCCCAATTAGCGGTTAGCTCGCAGATACAGTAGTAGTAGCTAGTTGTCGCATAAAAAAATGATGACCTTCAGAAAAAACATATGACATGCTTAGGACAATAAAGTATAACTGCCCTATAAAAAAAATCATACATTTTCGAATTGAACTTCCCTTCAGCCCTTTTTAAATAGCATATCTAAATATATGCGCCATGATGAATGATAGCTCATGGAAAATCATAAAATTAAAGACAATAATAAATAAGATTAAATTACCACAAAAATACATGTTGTATTATTTTTTACACATAATAGAATAGCATGCAGCGATTAACAGCCATTAGCATACAGCTAACAATCATCATTAGCATTGTTAGCGTTCATCACTGGAAACAGCAGGTACCATTAGTTTGTACCACACCGTCTTATCACCACAAAATAAACATTATGTCTTCACTTTCCAGTGGTGCTACTAAAACCAGCTGCATACTGTTAAGTAATGACACATTCTCCCCCTTTATTGGGTGTCAACTGAAATGATTATTATTTTGGAAAGGTTTTGCCCCTTTCACCCAGCTGTAGGTTTAAACTGCCACAGGCCTAAACACAAAAGATAATCAGACTTACAAACACAAATCAATGTGTTTGAACAAAAAACACAGTTGAAAGTCTTTAATGTTTATGTAAGTGTGGGGGCAAATAAAGAGAAAAGTTGAAAAAGAAAAAGCAGATGTTCAATTAATTGCTACTGGTGGCCAGTCACAGTTGGAGCTGAATAAAAAGCACTGAGAGAGACAGAGATAAGGAAGGGCTGAGCAGCTTCGTAAGGCCTCTGACTAATCAAAGCTTTTGTAATGAACTCTATGATCCATGGCTTCTCTCCAGGTGCTAATATGGGAGGTTAGAGAGAGTGCATATGTGTATGTGGAAACTGTAAAGAACTCTGAAAAACTATGAAAAAGTATTTTTAAACTTGTAAAACCACAAACAATTAATTCAGCCTATTCTATTCCCAGGGAATCACATTTGGGCACTTGGTCAAGACCATTTGGTGTTGCTTTTTGACACCCTTTCATGTTGTTCGTGCATGTGTAGAGCTCTGTGGTCAAGTTAGCAAGAATAAATATGCAACTCCCGGTCAAGTTATCAATAATAGCCACCCTGCCCAACCACCTCCTTACTCTTTAATCTGCACAAAACCTGTTATTAAACTACTACAGCTACACATTTTAGCACCTTTGAATTTGTGATTCATGTCTTGAACTATTAGGTTAGAGAGTGTCAAAGGAGAAACTGTGAAAAAGTCATTATTGAAGTTGTGGTTCACTCTCAAGCTTAAATTACACCTGAAATCTAATCATTTTTAAAGTTGCTTTAAAAATACGCTTATTTGTTTTCCTGCCGAAAGTTGACGAAGATTGTAAAAATGAATCTACAGCCATACGTCGGTAAGCTTACTTAGTTCGTTAACTTAATCAACAGCTAGGAAACGACTAGCTGGATTGTTACCAGCACCTCTAAATTTCACAAAATTATGTTAGTGTTTTATTACCCTGACTTGCACTGAATAAGGAGTGTACTTGCTTTGTTGTACAGTATCAATGACAATAATGAAATTCTATTCTATTCTTTTTAAATATTAATCCATACAAACAAGTTGTAGTTTAGCAAATCAGGTACATTTACAGCTACAGTAGGGCTCCAGCTAATTTAGCGTAATGCTGGCATAAAGACTGACCAGCCACCTGGAAGAGGAAGAGAAGACACTGCTGGCACCACCATGCCCTTTCATCCACATTAAGGACGTCCTTGTGACAGTAGAAGGATCTTTATGTTTCTGGATATTTTCCTACTGCCACACACAAACATCAAAAACCAACCCTTTTCACAATGACATTTTTTTCTTTTGATATACATTATACAAAAGAGAGCTTACTAGCTGAATTTTGATTCTTTAGACTACTATCATGCATATGTTTACTGTCAGTCAAGTGAAATATACATTTTCTAGGCAGTGTATGCCAGAGATGCTCAAATCCAAGTCAAGTCTCAAGTCTTTGAGCTAGAGTCCAAGTCAAGTCTCAAGTCTCTGAGCAAGAGTCCAAGTCAAGTCTCAAGTCTCTCGTGGTTATAATGAATGTTGTATCACCTGCTGCGTTCAATCCAGGTTGCTAATAAAACTGCATAGCTAAAAGGAATTCTGTAACTGTAACCTGTTTTTCATTTACAGAGCACAACCATGTAGCCTAATGTACAATGTGTCTACAATTAATGACAGCTTATAAACTACTGTAAGTCAACAAACCCTGTTGACTCTCAAACCCAGTGTAAAGTTAACTAAATAAAACTGTAAAGTTACATGGTCAACAATAAAGCCGTACCCTGTTTTTAACTTACAGAGCACAACCATGTAATGTTCAATGCAGTTAAAGACAGCTTATAAACTACTCTAAGTCAACACAACCCCCAGACTCTCAAAACAATAAAGCTGTAACCTGTTTTTAACTTATAGAGCACAACCATAATTTGCAATGCAGTCAATGGCAGCTTAAACTACTGTAAGTCAACACACCCTGCAGACTCTCAAACCAGTGTAATGTTATAACTAAATAAAACTGTAAGGTTACATGATCAACAATACAGAGTAGACACTAATATACACACTATGAACAAAACATATAGACATATTGACAAATAGTGCAGTAATCAGAGTGCAAAGTTGAAGGTGGATATGATATACAGGTACACATACATGCATACACATGTACACAGCGTGATGGAGCATAGTGCAAAGGTCGTTGCTGAAGCAAGAAGCAAGCTAACGTTAGATGGTCAATGCTGAGCTGGTGGTGTTTACTCACCACAGGTTACTAACTTATTTGCATTCAGCGCGTCTTTGTGTGGGTCTTGTTGTATGAAGTTCTAAAGCCAAAGTTTATGATGAATCGCACAGCAGCTGCCGGTGTTTTTTGTCCTCTCTCACGTGCAGCCGCGCGCAGCAGATGTTATGTGTTACGTAGGAAGGTTATAGGTAATGGAGGGAGGGGAATAACGGTAAGCTCATCAGACGTTTCCTAAAAATAAACATTGTTCACGAGTCCCGCACCTCGAGTCCAAGTCGAGTCGAGTCCTGCTCGCAGTAAGATGCTGTTTCCAGCTATTGGTTAAGCAACAAACTAAGCTAAGCTAACTGGCTGCTGGCTTTACAGACAAATAAGTGGTACTATCTTCTCATGTAACTCTCAGCAAGACATAGAAAAGGTGTATTTACGCCCTGCCTACTAAACAAATGTTTACTTTTTCATATTTCACTGTTACACAGGTAGAAGAAATGTGGCTAATTTCAAGGCAAATGAATCACAAAGACTTAAATTTGCTCACAGCTTTACTACAAAGGGTGTAAATAAATGGAGTTTTATTGGCAACTTTAAAAGTCTAATGGGCTTTAATTCAGTTTCTCACTCTGTGACATTGCTTGGAAGTCAGCATCAGCCAAACACAAGTTCACTGAGTCTCCTCCAGCACAGCAGCACCTCTTACTTTAATTTTGATAATCTGTCTAAGCAGGTTGATTTGACTTTGAACTGCTGCTGCGGCAGAGTCGTCATCACACTTTGAATCCCTCCCTGTGGACTGAAACCCCTCGTAATTTTCCTTGCTGTCTGTCAACCTTCCTGCTCCTCGCGGATGCCTTGACTTATAGATGTCAGAAAATTGCAACTTTAAATCTTCTTACATGCAAATTTAAGATCTTTAACAACAAGCTTGTACTGCCTCAATGCTAGCTTTTGGTCTCTTATAGTAAAAATTCACCCTAAAACACTCTCTGTTGGTGGATCTGTTTTTTTGTTTAGTGTATTTTGATTCCTCTTAATGGATTCATGGGCAAACATAGATGACTTGACATTATGTTGAGTTATTTCCAGCCACTACAGGTAAGTTTCATATCAGAAAATATTTAAGTAATTTCAAATATCAACAGGAAATGTCAGGTTTTATGGTCAATACCTCAGAATCAGAGGGTTTACCTCTTGATCCTCTATTGTGCTCCAGGGACCAATTTCTACAACTACAGTGTACTTAGAATGCAATGCCTTACTAGAACACATTTCTATATAGCATGCTCTACCTGCACATGTACCATACATTCAAATTCACTAACAATAGATAGGTAGACAAACACAAAACAAATACATGTATATGTGTGTGAAAAATAAAATACCTAAACTTTAAATGGTGCCACGTGTAATTCCTGGCAGCATACTTCAACCAAATAGGAGGCAGCATTTCACCTCCTCCTCCCCCAAATCCAGGCTACGCTCTCTGCTCTTTTCTAATCAACAGTTGAGTTAATTTTTTAGCCCCGGATGTTGCCGCTTGATTACCACACAGGAAAAGGCTGCTACCTATACCGTGAACAAATGGACCGCAGAAGAAGAAATTATTACAGCATAAGAATTTTGAGCTAACAGCAGCAGAACAGCAAAAACGTCTTGTTCTTTCATTGAGAGCTACTTGAGAAATAATCGTCGTTG
>NW_024043864.1:0-11525 GCF_014851395.1 Micropterus salmoides
CAATTCCTTCACTTCTAAGTTTCCTCTTAAAATATATTTCAAGTAAAACCTTTCCTCTCATCTCCTCACAATTTCGTATTTTGTGATAAGAGACCCATGTTGGTTACGCGGCAACTTGGGAACAGAAGCGAGACAGGTGAAAGGATTTGTGGAAGTTTACTTTTTATTTACCTATAAGAAGACCGTATAGTTTGTTTTTGATCGTGTCAGCTCTCATTTGGCTTCGGTATTGTTACATAACCGCCTTCCAGCTGGATCACATAGGCTAAAGCCCCATTCAATTAACGTTTGCCATCTGAATGTGCGCTCTCAGAGGAGCGTACATCACATGTTTCAATCTGGGACTTAGTCGCATGCACCGTGACAAGCTGGATAATTACTAATTACCAGAGAAAATGATGAAAAACAAACAACATACATCAAATCCCTGTGTGCGCACTATACTGTTACAGTGAGGTGGAAAAAACGACATCTATCTTGCAGACAAATTATGGCCTTAATATGAGGGCACATTAACTTATTTACATATTCACATGTTTACGGCATCTCGCTGCTTTGTTTGACTGAATTCTCTTGTGATGGTGTATATGTAATTTGTTCTCAGGTCTCTTGTGTACCAACAAAACATTTCAACAGGTTATCTCATGTCAACTTCTGTCTTCGGTGATCTCATCCACCCATTGTCGCTATTTTTGTTTAGGATGGATTCTGGCTGCGGTACGGAAAGATGATGTCCAGCATGCAAATTTCACATACAAAGCTCAGGTGTTTCTTCAATGTCCTCAATGTGCAAAAAACACACCAGATCTTTTAGAGGTAATCACTGGTCTGGAACCAGGCTACAGTGGGATAAGTATCATGCACTATTAACATATATCTAATAATCAGCTCACTGTTCCTATTCTTCAGTTTTCATTTATTTTTGCATTGTGATGTACCACGTCGTAGTTTTATTATGTAGTTTATATGGTAATATAGATGCTCTTTTTTTCCTTTGTCCCTCTGTTTATTTTTCTACTTGTATCTTTATCTATCTATTTTACTAGTATATGCATACCGAGCATCGTGGACACAGAAGTTTCCTCCGGGCGGAATAAAGCCTTATCTTGCCTATCCTATGTCGGATCATTGGCTGCATTTCATACAGCTGGTGTAAATTAGCTTTGTATAGTTTTCTGAGAAAAACATTATGGTGTCTTTGAATTAACCATTAATCATCCAAAAACCTTCGGCTTTCGGTGAGTGGGAGCAAGCAGCACAACTATGACTAGATATTTTCAAATAAGTTCATTCGGCGACATCCAGATTATAATTATGATTGTGTGATTTTCAACACTGTCGCTGCTCTCGCCATTTTTCTCCACTGCAGCCAGTGCAGGGGGGGAAGATGACAGGAGAATGGTGTTGTCTCTTGTTGGACAGGTTTGCCATGAAGTGTTTCAGAGTGAAAATAAAGAAAGACAGAGAGAAAGTTGTTTATAAGAGAACATCAGTTAAAGTGCTGCTTTCTGTTCTCTGCATCCATCTCCTCACTCCCCTCCTCCGAGTTTCTCTTTCATTTATTTCATTGCTCTTTTCTCACTCCGTCAGTTTCTCTCTCTCTACCTCTCTTGTTTGCGATCCTCTTTCTTCTCCCTCTCGCCTCTGTCTGCTGCCGTCACAGATTTCTTCCTCCCTCGCCTGAAATATGAATATTTTAGAGCTAAGAAGCTTAAAGGGAACAATGAAATGGCCCCAAGTTAAATTATACTCTATTTCCAGAGTCACTGAAGAGGGACTTTACTGAGTGATGAGCACACCGGTGCCACGTGGGTGTGTCTTTCTCTTTTTCACATACATATAAGCTTGTTGTTTCCTGCTTTTGTCATTTTTGTGAAATTCCCACCGATCTTGCTTCTAGAATTGCTAAGCGAGGCAGTGACACTGCAACCAATCAACATGGTCCCTTCAGCGATTATAATGTACACTTGACACCTGGGTTAGAAAAAGTGGAAGTTCTTTGGAGCTAATATGCCTAAATGCTGTTTGTATCATTAAAGGAAAAGGAAGGCAGAGGCAGAATGAGACTAATTTGCATGCTTTTTAAAGCAGTTTGTTTTAGAGCTTTGTTAACAGAGTAAACAAAAGCAGTGTGTTGTAAGAAGAGTTGGTGGTGGGTTTTCTGTCTCACAAATAGACGAGTCACCCTAGTGTGGGTGTTGTAAAAGGGAAATTAAACATTGTGCTAAAAACTGAGAGAAAACATTTAGAAGCTAGTGCATCACTATTATCTGCGATGGTTGCTCCTCATGGCTATTAGTCTGCAAGTGCATCAAGTGCAAGCCAAAGCCGACTTCCTACCAATACAGCCTTGAGGGCTCAACAGAAATGTTTCTTAAACTGCAAAACCCACATTTCTAACGTGTCTGCAGTCTTGAGGAAAAATGACCATATTCCTTTGAAATCGGTGTTGGGGATAAAGTGCTCGCCAGCAAGCCAGATAGCACTGGTGGAAAAACTTATCTTACATTGGATAATAAAAAACCCTACAAAAAATACAGGCAATACATTTCTGTGGAGGACTGTAATGCATAATGTTTGCTGAAGAGGTTGAATATGATTTCAGTCCACATGAATGGTACAAACTCAGACACATTTTTGCCTTTTTTTGTTTGGGGGTGTGGGATTTTTTTTCCTGCCCTCATCTGAATTTCAACCAAAAATAAAATGACAAAAAACCTCTGAAGTACAAAAGTAGAAGATCATTTCTTCACTTGAGTATTCACACCTGAAAATGGCATTATCGTTGAAATATTAACAACAAAGATCCTCTTAGATTCAATTTACCGGTCCAACTGCCGGAGAGAAAGTGAGAGACAGAGGGGTGAAGATGAAATATTAGTAAGCAAAACTGATTTAGTTGCGGACATTGTCATTTTAACAGAATGGAAGTGCTGAAAAAGCAAGATAGTCATTTATAGCAAATTTAGAAATAATAGCTTAAATGTAAAAGCAGGAGGCAGCTGCCTCATTGTGTGAGTTTGAGGAAAATGAGTGTAGATTTTCAGAGGCGGATAAATTAGTTTCTGAAGGTTATTCCTTTGTGCTCAAAGGGCAGGGGAGAAGTGAGAGAGCTTTTTAACTGCTGCAACTGAGACAGAAGCTCAAGACAGCAAATGGGTCTTGACCCTGTAATCACTGTATAGGGACTTCATAAATGGTCGTGACAGGGCGTAGGGGCACTGATCAATACCAGGTCAGAAGTCCCAATATGGGCTTCTGAAACCTGTTAAATACTACCTATGGTGTATTATTGGATGACATTCTTATCCAATGCCAAAGAGCATCTTTGAACAGTGACAGGGGTTAAAATATTTTCGGGTTTTGGACTGTTGGTGGCTCCATTGAAACCCAGTCTAAATTATGCTTTACCAACAATTTAAAAGGACTCACAGAAGCATAGAGTCTAAATAGATACCAATTGCACTAAACTTGAATAACACAGTTATCATGTATCATTATCATCTTACTGAAAGGAAAATGTCTTCGTGTTCATTTGGAAGAGCAGTGATGACCAAGCTGCCAAAGCAGAGTTTAGCTGAACTATATAATCAGCAAAGTAGACCTAATAAACTCTTGTGTTCCGCTTGGTGTAATGGAGACTCTGGGCCCTATTTAACAGCTCGAAAATATACTGAGCTTTCTTTAATTTTGTCAGACATGCTTATAAATGCCATATGCTTTGAATTAGGGGTGTGACGGTGCACTTAGGTCACAAGATGAAACCCAATATTGGGTTCACGAGACGAGACAATATTTTAACACTATTTTTAAGAAATCTTCAATATATGTCAGCAGCATTGAATTTTCATATTGCTAAGGTTTTTGGAAAGTTTGACTTCAGTATGCCTCTTTTTACTAGGTTTTAATAAAATCAGAAGAATTCATAAAAGTTTTTGAGGGGGAAAATTGTTTATTTAGGAATTATTAGTATTTTCAGCGTTGGGGTCTGTTGAAAATGAGTGTAAAGAGAAGAGTGAGATGAGTTGGGAACTAAAAGAGTCAGAATTTCATATATGCCAGCGTGTTAACAGATATGATGTTTATCATGTTTACTGACTGCACAAGAATTACTGGTGTCTGTAAGTACTTAATTCTAGTCAGATCTGACCACTTTTCAGTCCTTGCCATTTAATTTCTTCCTTTACATTGGCCTTCCTATATAAAAACAACAATTGGCCAATGCTAGAAAATACTTGCTATAATAAAAGCCAAAAACATCAAACTAGATTTTTTCCCCCAGTATGGCTCCAATAAAAACTGTCAGCTATTCATCTGTAAGTTTTTGTGTCAGTACTTTGTGAAATCAGTGTGTAGGCTGTTGTAAAAGGCAATAATAACTCTACAGATGGCAACTGTCATCTCAAGGGGTGTATGTGAGTGTGTGAGAGAGAAAGAGCAAGAGAGTGTGAGAGAGAGAAAGCAGGTGAAATTATGTCCCACATGAGTTTTGTATAAGCCAATTACCAAGTGAGTTACACAACTCTGGCCTTTTTCTCTTACCTTTGAAAAACAGCAAATAAAAGAAAAATGCTTCTCTGAGTTTTTGTGACAGTCACACAATGGAGAAGATGCTTTCCATGTTTTAACCAAATGATAACACAGCACTCAGGACACTGGCCTACACATCTGCATCTATGTCAAGACATGTACGTGTGTGTGTGTGTGTGTGTGTGTGTATGCGTATGTGCTACCCACACGGTGGATATTAGCTCCCCCATATTGAGGGTGAGTCATCCATGGCAAGAAACTGTGGCAGCATCATTAGCATGCCGCTCTCATCCTCCCACTCCGCTACTCCTTAACAGATTTTAACTGGCACAGCGCTTCCACCGATAAATCACTGTTGCCTTACTGTTGAAACACTCCCATAATTCACAACCAAAAATATTAAGGCAAACACACACACACACACACTCATACTGCTGCTTTCCTATTTCATACCACGTGTCCCTGAGCTTAACATAACTCATGCCACTTTCATCCACTGCACATATTGCACCACCACCACCACGAGTATATTACTGGTTCCACTTGGAAAGAAACCCTAATGCACAAACACAAATATATAATTTCTTCTTTTCCTTTGAAAACTCTGTAATTTCCTAAAAAAAAAAGCTGCGCACTGTAGTTTTTAGCAACAGTTACTATATTAATAATAATATAATTCTTCAGCCAAAGGTTAATGTACAGTACCATGTACAGGTATTGGCATGTGTGGAAAAATGCTGTGAGGTAAAAATGCTTTCAAAAACTGACATTTTTAAGGAGACCTATTATATCCAGTCCTATGTTATAGTTATGTGACTCATCTATGGCAGCTTTGCATGATTCAAAGTGCAAAAAAATTATTTTCTATCTTATACTATTATGCAGGTCTTCATTTCAGCCTCTGTCTGAAACAAGCTGTAGATGTCATGTTTAGGCCTGAAACGATTCATCGATCAAATTCGAATACTAAAAACACAAATTCTTTGCATCAATGCTTCGTTTAATCCATAACTATATAGCTGTTGGGCCGCCGCCAAGCAAAAGTACTTCTTAAAAGATGCATCGATGAAATAATCTGTAGAAGCTTCGAATACTAGCTGTTAGCTGCAGCCATAGTCATATTTAACATGAACATCTGACATTGTAACGTTATAGATATGCCAGAAAATATGACAAAAGCATTTTTTAAAAAAGCATAAAAAAAAAAAAGCATTGTATTTATTTGGAAAAATATAAATCAAATTCATATTTGCTATGGCCACATCATGCCTTCGAAACAGCATAGATTCTTGTAGGTACAAGTTTGCACAAGGTTTTTTGAAGGAACTCAGAAATAGGTAGTTTGAAATTCCGCTTGCTTCTCTCTCTCCTTGCAATCCCAGGCAGACTCAATGACACTGACATCATGGTTCTGTGGGGGCCATAATATCAATTCCAGGACTCCTTGTTCTTCTTTACGCTGAAGACTGTTCTTAATGACTTTCGCTGTATGTTTGTGGTTGTTGACATGCTGCAGAATAAATATTTAAATTTATTATTATAAATTTATTTACAATTAAAAAAATTTAAAATTATTTGTGTTTTCATTTGCTTTAAATTCAGGTATGATGAAGTTATGATGCAAATTAGCGACAACAGGCATAAACAAGAAACCAGTGCTTGCAAAAGGTTCCTAGGTACATATTGAATATTCACAAACAGGCATTGGGGGAATCCATGGGCTATCTCAGCTGCAGTCTGAAAGAAAGAAGTGTGATGCTTCACTGTTGCCATTCTTGTACCGCTCTCCAGACCTTCAGCAAAAAACCTGCATTCTGCTGCAGCCAAGTATTTCAAATTTTGACTCATCAGCCTAGAGACTCTTCTGCAGCCCAGTTCCTGTGTTTCTGTGCATAGTTGAGTTGCTTGGCCTTGTTTCCATATCTGAGGGATAGCTTTTTGGTCTGCAAGTCTTCCACGAAGGCACTTCTGCCCAGACTTCTCCGGACAGTAGATTGGGTACCTGCTATTTTCTGCCAGATCTGAGCTGATGGCACTGCTGGATATCTTCCGATTGCGAAGGGAAGTAAGCATGATGTGTCTTTCATCTGCTGCAGTGAGTTTCCTTGGCCGACCACTGCGGCTACTGTCCTCAACATTGCCTGTTTTCTTGTGCTTCTTCAAACGAGCTTGGACAGCACACCTGGAAACCTCTGTATGCCTTGAACTGTCTGCCTGGGAGAGACATTGCTGATGCAATTTAACTAGCTTGTGTCTTAATGCTGTGCTCAGTCTTGCCAATGTGTATGACTTTTGACAGTAAATCGTCTTCAGCAGCCTCACCTTGTTAGCTGAGTTTTGCCGTTCCTCACCCAGTTGTATTCTTCCTACACAGCTGTTTCTGTTTCAGTCAAAGATTGTGTTTCAACCTGCATATTGAATCGGTGATCAACAGCACCTGTTTGGTATAATCATACACCTGACAATATGCCTGCAAAATCCCTGACTTTGTGTACCTAGAAGAATTTATGCAGTTTTGAATTTAAAGGGTGTCACACCAAATTATTGATTTGATTTAGATTTTTCTTCTGTTCATTCACATTGCATTTTGTTAAATGATATAATCTATTAACATGTCTATATTTGACAGCATTCTAACTTTATTTTTTCCACACCTGCCTAAACCGTTTGCACAGTACTGTACATTTGGTGCTCTATTGAGTATTTACGGCGGCAGGATGATGTGTGTGGGGTTGACTCAAAATAAACTACAGTGCCCATGTGTATCGTAATGAAGGGATATGTCACCCAGTGCAACAGTGTGACTTATTGATGTGCTAATATGTTTCCTGGCACAGAGGGAAAAGTTAGCTACCCAGGCAAAACATATTACTAAGATCAATACATTGTTGTTTATTTATGGGATTAGTTGACAATACAAAAAAAAAACACCAGCAGTATCCTTTGGCCTTAGAAAAACAGTTGCAAGATAAAAATAGTGTGACAAATCTGGTCACAACTAATGATTTCATCAGAAAGCTACAATCTTAAGACAGCACTGTGCTAAAGATGAATAAAGATCCATTGGAAGCATTTTGTTTGGTCAGAAAATATCTGTATATTATATAGCAGTCTTTAATGGTTCATTCAGTTTGTTAGAAAGGCTTTAGTTGCCTTTGTGCTTTGTTCAGCTAACTGTCAGAACTTTGAGGGGGTGCTCTTAACCCCACTTAACTAAATTAGTTAACCTTACTACTGAGGTTGTGACATCTATCTGATTCACACTGGATAATAAGGACAAGGTTACTTCATTACTCACTAAATAGATAATTACTGGAATTTACACAGTTTATGCGCATGGCAAATTTACATAGATCATGATGGTGATTTCTGGGTCCCTAAAAATAGTAGTCCCACACAAGCAATGCTTTAATACAGGGAAGGCAATGATAACATTACATTAACAAAGTGGCCAGTGTTAGATGAGTAAGGGCATAATTTCCAGATGCTATGGTGGTAAATAATGACATCAGCAACATTCATCTGGAACTACAGCAGCCACAGTGACAATTCATGCTGCAGGCCTGACAGCACCTGATGTGACCTGAGAGTGAAGTTTATCTTATCCTGCTGATAATCAATAAGGCTGTGCCGTAGGGACCAGCTGAATTCCCAATAACTAATGGTTATTTGCGTGTTGAGATGGCAATAGCTTGAATTTTGTAAAACAATACTCTGGGGTGTGTGTGATTTCCTTTGCACTTGAGAAGGAATAAGTAATATGAGCCTTCCTTTATCCGATCACACAGTCTGAGATTCAAACGTACCATATATCAGAATCAGAAACACTTTATTGTAGGGTATGGCATTCATACATAGCATTTGCTCTGACAAAGGGTGCAGTGAGTCCCAAAACACTTCCGCTACTATCTGTCTCACAGCGTTGTTCTCAGTTTGGTCAGATTCTCCAAATACATTACTTCAACAGAGGAAAAACAGAGAAAAACAGCAGTGACTGTGAGACTTTTCAAGTTTATTTTAGCTATCTTTCCTTATTCAACCACTGTGCATTCTCTGCCTTGTCTGACTTACAGGCTCTATAAGCAGTGGCAGTCTGTTTGTCTTATCATTTGGATCGTCAGTCATTACAAAGACCTGAATTTTATGAATACTTGATGTGAGCCAAGTGCATTAAATCCCATTCCTTTGCACTCAGTTGGTTACAGTGGTTACAGGCCTAATTATGAGGAGAAGGCACTCAGCTGGCACATTAGGAGGTGCAGCCAAACTCTGTGTCCTTAGAGAACAATGTGCAAGACACTCCTATTTCAGAAATGTTGTCTTTTTTTTTTTTTTAATAGTACCGCGTCCACAGGGGAAGTCCTACTTTGAGTGAGTTTTTTCTTTTAGGACAAATGAAAACTTCCTGGAGCTTTCTGCCAAAGTCTTTCTCCATTCATTAAATCAGCCTACAGCGTTTTGTTCTGCCTGCGGCGTGGCACCGGTCCTTGCCTGCTCCTCTACTCCTCTTCATTGTCTTCTGTTCTCCCCGGTCTTTTGATCAGAAGCCAAGACGTTACATAATTTCTGACAAGATCTCCTGTCCTTTCATAAGGAGTGATAGATTTTAATAAAGATGTACGTGAACAGTTGCTACGAAGTTAGTCAGGTGATGCAGCCTCTGGCTTCCCTCAAACTTTGAGACGGCAGTTCAAACAACCCTAAAGATGAAGAGTGTTCATTTTTTTCAAGTGGAGCTCAGAGTGCATTTGTAAGGTCAGAAACCACAGTTCAGATAAGCCCGGGGCAAGTTAAAGTATGCTATGAAGCTATGGAAAGCAGCTACAATAGTTAACATGAAAAGCACATTAGCTAGGGCACTGGCTGTAATAAATGGGAAAGTGGACTATAAAGAGAAGCCACACTCTGTGATAGTTTGTTGGGCTAAAAATAGCAATACTTATGGGGAGATTATGTGACGACTGTATGTCAGACTGGCAGCCAGCATAAAGGATTCGTTTCATGCTGCACTGTACATTCATCCCCCACCCCATTCCTCTTCATTTGTGTCACTCCATTTCTGCCTCGATACCAAATTAAGCACAGATAAGCTGGCATGGAGTCACACACACACGTGCACATTTCTCATGCAACGGTAGAACGGAGTTGGCGGGTGAGGTGTCAGCATCACTTCAGAGACAGCTTGATGACAATCCAGCTGGAGTCACACTTTTAAAGGTCACACACAGATCACACTTTTTCTTTCTGTCTCCTCTCTCTCTCTCCTCTCACACACGCAAACACACACGCACACACACACCACACAAACACAGACGCACAGTTAATTAAAAGCTGTAATCAAGCTGACTTCTGCACGTATTAACACCTCACAACACGAGAATGTCATCATATCACTGAAGTTATAAAAGTCTGGAACATTTAACTAATCTACGCAACTCAGACTGGTTGTGAAGACCTCACGCATGAGAAAAAAAACCGTGAATGCCAAAATTAGGAAATTATTCATGCTAACATGACACTTACCTCACAGTGGAAAAGGAAGGCGAATTTGTAGCCTAGTTCCCATCGTTTGTATTTAGGTGCTGCCAAAACCCACTGCCACTACTTATTTACCCATGTGCATGTCCAAATATCATACACATGGATGTCATAGATATAACCGGACTGTTTTGGTGAAAAGTTCACCTTCACATACAGCTTTCAGCTTCCTAGTTGATCTACATTCCAACCCTTACTATTGTCAGGATATCTGGGTACAGGCCAAAATAAATAAATTGCAAATGCAAGCAGCAAAAATGTGTTTCTGGGCTAATCTTTATAGACAAGTTGAGGAGCTCAGATATCGGAACTGAGCTGAGAGTAAAAACACTGCTCATTCATAGTGAAAAGATACAGGAAATATTAAAAGGCAGTTGAGGTGGTTCAATCTCTTATAAAGATCTGTCTCCTGGATTCCTCCTTCGGAGGTATTCTGGAAATATCCAACTGGGAGCAAAAAAGGGGCAGACCCAAAATACACTGGAGAGATACATCTCCCACCTAAATGGGAAAGCCTTGGGTTCCTCTGGGAAGAGTTGCATGTCACTAGGGCAAACGATGTCTGGTCCAGACCCAGAAAAGCAATGGGTATGGATGGCTGAATGGATAGGACTTTTTACTGTGTTTTGTTTGTTAATCAGGCATATTATACACAGGCATACAGGAAACAAGGTTTCCTTTGTGCACCACAAAGAATCTGCTACCATGCACAGTGTTGTTGTGGGATTTTTACTGATGCTTGTAAGTACTCTGACTCTATTACTGACAGTACTGTATATTATACTGTATATACTTGACACTACAGAGCAGTACTATTATAATTTTAGACAGGCCTGGTCGAATGAGCCCCACAAGCAAGCCCCTGGAGGTCTGAAATATCATTGTCAGTGTGGTGCTGGCAGTTGAGTTTGTACCTACGGGAGTACAAAATGTTCCTCAGCAAATTTAATGGCAATCTGCCTATTAAATTTGTTTTTTCCTACTGTGTCCATTTATTAATTAATGCATTCATTTCTCTCTCTCAGTTCCTTCTTTTTTTGGTCACATAATCTGCACTGGTCCCTTTCAGAGACTTAGCGGAAATCTGGGCAAGTTACAGGGGATAAATCTCCATAAAGCCTCCCTTTTAATATAACTATATTTAAATAGGCTTGCTACCCCCTAAAGAACTGGCTACCTCCAGAGGGTATGTGGGCAGAACTGAAAGGGAAGCAAACTTGGACCCACAAAAGTGCCTTCACATAATGGTCTGAGGGTTGCTCCTAGGCGGGTCAACATTATATGCTCAATAACATACTAAAAGGGAATAGAAGAAAAGGAAAACATGCACAAATTATACCTGCGACTACATAAGCACATGCACGCACACACACACACACACACACACACACACACACACAGATGAGTTATGAAAGAGGGGCGTGTCATAATGGTGTTCTGTGTCTTTGCTCACGTTA
>NW_024043865.1:0-3156 GCF_014851395.1 Micropterus salmoides
GTTGGAGCAGCGCTTGCTAGATAATGTGTAGGCCTCTCCCCCTTACCCCTCATCCCTTTCTCCCCCTTTTTCCTGTCTCTCTTTCATGCCCTTTGGTGGTTGGAGCAGCGCTTGCTAGATAATGTGTAGGCCTCTCCCCCTTACCCCCATCCCTTTCTCCCCCTTTTCACTGTCTCTCTTTCATGCCCTTTGGTGGTTGGAGCAGCGCTTGCTAGATAATGTGTAGGCCTCTCCCCCTTACCCCCCTCCCTTTCTCCCCCTTTTCACTGTCTCTCTTTCATGCCCTTTGGTGGTTGGAGCAGCGCTTGCTAGATAATGTGTAGGCCTCTCCCCCCCCCTCATCCCTTTCTCCCCCTTTTTCACTGTCTCTCTTTCATGCCCTTTGGTGGTTGGAGCAGCGCTTGCTAGATAATGTGTAGGCCTCTCCCCCTTACCCCTCATCCCTTTCTCCCCCTTTTTCACACTGTCTCTCTTTCATGCCCTTTGGTGGTTGGAGCAGCGCTTGCTAGATAATGTGTAGGCCTCTCCCCCTTACCCCCCATCCCTTTCTCCCCCTTTTGCCTCTCTCTTTCATGCCCTTTGGTGGTTGGAGCAGCGCTTGCTAGATAATGTGTAGGCCTCTCCCCCTTACCCCTCATCCCTTTCTCCCCCTTTACCTCTCTCTTTCATGCCCTTTGGTGGTTGGAGCAGCGCTTGCTAGATAATGTGTAGGCCTCTCCCCCTTACCCCCCATCCCTTTCTCCCCCTTTGCCTCTCTCTTTCATGCCCTTTGGTGGTTGGAGCAGCGCTTGCTAGATAATGTGTAGGCCTCTCCCCCTTACCCCCCATCCCTTTCTCCCCCTTTTTCCTCTCTCTTTCATGCCCTTTGGTGGTTGGAGCAGCGCTTGCTAGATAATGTGTAGGCCTCTCCCCCTTACCCCCCTCCCTTTCTCCCCCTTTAGCATCTCTCTTTCATGCCCTTTGGTGGTTGGAGCAGCGCTTGCTAGATAATGTGTAGGCCTCTCCCCCTTACCCCCCATCCCTTTCTCCCCCTTTTTCACTGTCTCTCTTTCATGCCCTTTGGTGGTTGGAGCAGCGCTTGCTAGATAATGTGTAGGCCTCTCCCCCTTACCCCCATCCCTTTCTCCCCCTTTTGCCGTCTCTCTTTCATGCCCTTTGGTGGTTGGAGCAGCGCTTGCTAGATAATGTGTAGGCCTCTCCCCCTTACCCCTCATCCCTTTCTCCCCCTTTTTGCCGTCTCTCTTTCATGCCCTTTGGTGGTTGGAGCAGCGCTTGCTAGATAATGTGTAGGCCTCTCCCCCTTACCCCTCATCCCTTTCTCCCCCTTTTGCCTCTCTCTTTCATGCCCTTTGGTGGTTGGAGCAGCGCTTGCTAGATAATGTGTAGGCCTCTCCCCCTTACCCCTCATCCCTTTCTCCCCCTTTATGCACTCTCTCTTTCATGCCCTTTGGTGGTTGAGCAGCGCTTGCTAGATAATGTGTAGGCCTCTCCCCCTTACCCCTCACCCTCTCCTTCTCCCCCTTTTTCACTGTCTCTCTTTCATGCCCTTTGGTGGTTGGAGCAGCGCTTGCTAGATAATGTGTAGGCCTCTCCCCCTTACCCCCATCCCTTTCTCCCCCTTTTCACTGTCTCTCTTTCATGCCCTTTGGTGGTTGGAGCAGCGCTTGCTAGATAATGTGTAGGCCTCTCCCCCTTACCCCCATCCCTTTCTCCCCCTTTTTCACTGTCCTCTTTCATGCCCTTTGGTGGTTGGAGCAGCGCTTGCTAGATAATGTGTAGGCCTCTCCCCCTTACCCCTCATCCCTTTCTCCCCCTTTTTCACTGTCTCTCTTTCATGCCCTTTGTGGTTGGAGCAGCGCTTGCTAGATAATGTGTAGGCCTCTCCCCCTTACCCCTCATCCCTTTCTCCCCCTTTTTCACTGTCTCTCTTTCATGCCCTTTGGTGGTTGGAGCAGCGCTTGCTAGATAATGTGTAGGCCTCTCCCCCTTACCCCCCATCCCTTTCTCCCCCTTTATGCCGATCTCTCTTTCATGCCCTTTGGTGGTTGGAGCAGCGCTTGCTAGATAATGTGTAGGCCTCTCCCCCTTACCCCTCATCCCTTTCTCCCCCTTTATGCCGATCTCTCTTTCATGCCCTTTGGTGGTTGGAGCAGCGCTTGCTAGATAATGTGTAGGCCTCTCCCCCTTACCCCTCATCCCTTTCTCCCCCTTTATGCCGATCTCTCTTTCATGCCCTTTGGTGGTTGGAGCAGCGCTTGCTAGATAATGTGTAGGCCTCTCCCCCTTACCCCCCATCCCTTTCTCCCCCTTTTTGCCCATCTCTCTTTCATGCCCTTTGGTGGTTGGAGCAGCGCTTGCTAGATATGTGTAGGCCTCTCCCCCTTACCCCCATCCCTTTCTCCCCCTTTAGCCCATCTCTCTTTCATGCCCTTTGGGTTGGAGCAGCGCTTGCTAGATAATGTGTAGGCCTCTCCCCCTTACCCCTCATCCCTTTCTCCCCCTTTTTCACTCTCTCTTTCATGCCCTTTGGTGGTTGGAGCAGCGCTTGCTAGATAATGTGTAGGCCTCTCCCCCTTACCCCCATCCCTTTCTCCCCCTTTTTGCCCTCTCTTTTCATGCCCTTTGGTGGTTGGAGCAGCGCTTGCTAGATAATGTGTAGGCCTCTCCCCCTTACCCCCATCCCTTTCTCCCCCTTTTCCTGTCTCTCTTTCATGCCCTTTGGTGGTTGGAGCAGCTTGCTAGATAATGTGTAGGCCTCTCCCCCTTACCCCTCATCCCTTTCTCCCCCTTTTTCCTGTCTCTCTTTCATGCCCTTTGGTGGTTGGAGCAGCGCTTGCTGATAATGTGTAGGCCTCTCCCCCTTACCCCATCCCTTTCTCCCCCTTTATCACTGTCTCCTTTCATGCCCTTTGGTGTTGGAGCAGCGCTTGCTAGTATAAGTGTAGGCCTCTCCCCCTTACCCCTCATCCCTTTCTCCCCCTTTATGCTCTCCTTTCATGCCCTTTGGTGGTTGGAGCAGCGCTTGCTAGATAATGTTAGGCCTCTCCCCCTTACCCCTCATCCCTTTCTCCCCCTTTATGCATCTCCTTTCATGCCCTTTGGTGGTTGGAGCAGCGCTTGCTAGATAATGTGTAGGCCTCTCCCCCTTACCCCATC
>NW_024043866.1:0-8928 GCF_014851395.1 Micropterus salmoides
TATTAAAAGTTCCACTGTTCTCCCATGCTCTAACACACAGTAACGATGAAATGTGTGCTGTTCTCACATTCTTCCTCTGTATGTACACATAAAACAAGGCAGGGAAATATAAAAGGAATTTATTTTATTGTTTGGGTACATTATTGTTCAGTGTACATGTCACATCTGAAACAAACTTTACGTGCTTGATAACTCTCCCACCCCGCAGACATCTACACGTCAATACCGATTTTATTCATAGCGGCAAGTGCTATGTAGCTCCACATAGGGGACACAGGAAGTGACATATAGCACTTCATGCGGCGTCGGAACCGCGTAGAAATTCACAGCCGCACCGGCAGAGCTCCAGAATGCAACTCGGCCGCTCACGCCGGACGCGCTTACAAGTGCAGGGCCCGCCCAACGCTGCTTGCAGCTTTAATTAGGGCCCGAGCACGACCGTGAGTCCCTATTGAATTTGCTCGGATTTTTTTTATTTTTTTTTTTTTTTTTTTTTTTTTTTTTTTTTTTTCTGCAAAGTAGGCCCAAATGACATGGCCTAAACATACTCGAAAACTCACCAAAATTTGCAAACATGTCAGAACCGGTGAAAAATTTCGTATTCTACAAGTTTCGCACATGGGCGTGGCAAAATGACTCGCTAGCGCCACCTAGAAAATTGGAAATTAGCCCCTCGTTCACGTTCAACCTACATGTACGAAATTTTCTGGGGACATGTATCGTATCAAGACGCACAAAAAAGCCTCAAGAACCCATAGCCTAAAGTCAACAGGAAGTCGGCCATTTTGAATTTTATGGCCATTTTTGGATGATTTACACACTTCGTACTTTAACGAACTCCTCCTAGGGATTTAGTCGGATCGACGTCAAATTTCTGCTGTGCCTTCTAAAGGCATTGACGATGAAAAGTTGTGCTATTTGCGCGTTTTCGTCAATGGGCGTGTCCGTGGCGTCGATGATTCGCCATGAAACAGGAAGTTGTTGTAACTTCAGTGTACATGCTCACATCTGGACCAAACTGTACATGTAGGATGAGAGTCCCGCCCTGAACACATGTACATGCCGACATTCACCCACAGTCATAGCGCCACCTGCTGGCAACAGAAATGACCTTTAACGAAGCAGCCCCCGCCGCACGTTTCACCTACGTGCACGAATTTTCTGTGGTACGTGTATCTTGTCCAGACGCACAAAAAGTCTTTGGAGCCATAGCCTAAACCCAACAGGAAGTCGGCCATTTTGAATTTTACGTCAAATTTTGGATGATTTACACACTTCGTACTTTAACGAACTCCTCCTAGGGATTTAGTCCGACCGACCTCAAATTTGTGCTGTGCCTTCTAAAGGCATTGAAGATGAAAAGTTGTGCTATTTGCAAGTTTTCGTCAATGGGCGTGTCCGTGGCGTGGCGTCAAAGATCAACTCTTCGCCATGACACGGAAGTTGTCGTAACTTCAGTGTACATGCTCACATCTGGACCAAACTGTACATGTAGGATGAGAGTCCCGCCCTGAACACATGTACATGCTGACATTCACAGACAGTCATAGCGCCACCTGCTGGCAACAGGAAGTGACTTTTAACGAAGCAGCCCCCGCCGCACGTTTTACCTACGTGCACGAATTTTCTGTGGTACGTGTATCTTGTCCAGACGCACAAAAAAGCCTCTTGGAGCGATGCCCTAAAATCAACAGGAAGTCGGCCATTTTGAATTTTACGTCAAATTTTGGATGATTTACACACTTCGTACTTTAACGAACTCCTCCTAGGGATTTAGTCCGACCGACTTCAAATTTGTGCTGTGCCTTCTAAAGGCATTGAAGATGAAAAGTTGTGCTATTTGCGAGTTTTCGTCAATGGGTGTGTCCGTGGCGTGGCGTCAGAGATCAAGTCTTCGCCATGACACAGGAAGTTGTTGTAACTTCAGTGTACATGCTCACATCTGAACCAAACTTTACGTGCTTGATAACTCTCCCACCCCGTATGGAGGACCGATCCTGACACAGTCAGAATAAATACAGAAATAAATAAATGCTCAATAAATAAATAAGCATCCAATTAAATACACAAAAATAAGTAAATAAATAAATGTAGGTAGTAATTAAATTATACAAGGAGACATAAATGTATATATTTTAATTAGTGCCTTTACTTATTCACCTTTGTTATAATTACCTTATTTGTTTATTCAACTTTATTTATTACTAATTTTTTTAATGTATTTATTTATGTGTGTGTTTTAATATTTTTGTCTGTTTTATTCTTCCTTTGTATTTATTTACCTTATTTATTTTCACCCATGGTATTTATTTCTGCCTGTCTTTTTTAAATTTTTGTATGCATTTCTGCCTCATTATGCAAATGAGGAGGGGCTGTGTCTCAAGGGGTCATCTTCTCTGCTATTGGTGGACCAGTCAGACAGGAGAGCTCCTACTCTGCCTGCAGACATCAACGATCTTGCCCCTCACACAGTCAGATGGCTTCCTTCAGTGCGCTGAGGTGTTTAACAACTCTGAAGACAATACTACCAGCAATGTCTTCCTTCTCTTTTCACGTAGAAGCACCGACAGACAGTGCTTTCAGTTTGCTGCATGCATGGACACAGAACTGCGGTATAGGGAGAAGCACACGGTCAGCTGGCTGCAGCTAAATCTGGAGTGCACTCGTATTCAATTCTGTATGGTAAATTCAGTTTTAACGGAGCAGAGCGAGCTGACAGGCAGAGTTAGAGACTTTTTCTGTCTGTTTCTCTCTTTACAAAGACGCATGTTGCAGTCAGAGTCTTCTCTGAGATGCGAGCACGACATACAACACAATTTATCAAATTACACAACGGATATACAGTATGAAAATAAGATTGATTGGATTATACTCACAGGAAGTATAAAACCTCTTACATGGGTCTATTAAAGTAAAGTAACACAAAAATGTCAGGGAAATTACTTTACTTAGATTTAAGTACTGCAGTTGTACATTTGAAATACCTTCCTACCTTTCTGATAGGAAGCCTTCTTGAGGTGGTATAAAACATTTCTTCTTATATTCTGATTTGAGTTGTGGACAACTATGACCACATGAATTAAAAAAATTAAACATTTCACTGCCCAAGTCAGCTATAACACAAGTCTTGTCATCAGACTACATGCTGTACAGTATTTGTGGACAGATTTTGTCCCAGGATTTCTTATGCATTTCTTCTTCTTCGTTGCATGATTTAGAATAATAAGGTGAGAAATGGGTCTATTCTGAGTTCATCCTGCACTGCAGCAGCTAATAAAGTCCATTTAATCCCAAAAACGCTTTTCTTTTAGGCAGGCTGGAGCAGAAAACAACTCACCTTTCTCAAGTTGTACAGTAATGTCACATGTGTATGAAGGTGGATCAAACAAGCTAATCTTAAATGTCAAAGTAGAGAGGAGCCTAGTAGGCCTATTTATTTTCATTCATTACACAATATGAATAAGCTATGCAGACAGTTGTAAAGAAAGAACATCTTTTTCTTCTGTTCTCTACTTGTTATAGTTACACAGTATTAGGGGTGTGGGCTGTATTAAAAGTATCCACTGTTCTCCCATGCTCTAACACACAGTAACGATGAAATGTGTGCTGTTCTCACATTCTTCCTCTGTATGTACACATAAACAACAAGGCAGGAATTTATTTTATTGTTTGTGTACATTATTGTTCAGTGTACATGTCACATCTGAAACAAACTTTACGTGCTTGATAACTCTCCCACCCCGCAGACATCTACACGCAATACCGATTTATATTCATAGCGGCAAGTGCTATGTAGCTCCACATAGGGGACACAGGAAGTGACATATAGCACCTTCATGCGGCGTCGGAACCGCGTAGGAAATTCACAGCCGCACCGGCAGAGCTCCAGAATGTGCAACTCGGCCGGCTCACGCGCGGACGCGCTTACAAGTGCGAGGGCCCGCCCAACGCTGCTTGCAGCTTTAATTTTTTTTTTTTTTTTTTTTCTGCAAAGTAGGCCCAAATGACATGGCCTAAACATACTCGAAAACTCACCAAAATTTGCAAACATGTCAGAACCGGTGAAAAATTTCGTATTCTACAAGTTTCGCACATGGGCGTGGCAAAATGACTCGCTAGCGCCACCTAGAAAATTGGAAAAATTAGCCCCTCGTTCACGTTCAACCTACATGTACGAAATTTTCTGGGGACATGTATCATATCAAGACGCACAAAAAAGCCTCAAGAACCCATAGCCTAAAGTCAACAGGAAGTCGGCCATTTTGAATTTTACGGCCATTTTTGGATGATTTACACACTTCGTACTTTAACGAACTCCTCCTAGGGATTTAGTCGGATCGACGTCAAATTTCTGCTGTGCCTTCTAAAGGCATTGACGATGAAAAGTTGTGCTATTTGCGCGTTTTCGTCAATGGGCGTGTCCGTGGCGTCGATGATTCGCATGAAACAGGAAGTTGTTGTAACTTCAGTGTACATGCTCACATCTGGACCAAACTGTACATGTAGGATGAGAGTCCCGCCCTGAACACATGTACATGCCGACATTCACCCACAGTCATAGCGCCACCTGCTGGCAACAGAAAGTGACCTTTAACGAAGCAGCCCCCGCCGCACGTTTCACCTACGTGCACGAATTTTCTGTGGTACGTGTATCTTGTCCAGACGCACAAAAAAAGTCTCTTGGAGCCATAGCCTAAACCCAACAGGAAGTCGGCCATTTTGAATTTTACGTCAAATTTTGGATGATTTACACACTTCGTACTTTAACGAACTCCTCCTAGGGATTTAGTCCGACCGACCTCAAATTTGTGCTGTGCCTTCTAAAGGCATTGAAGATGAAAAGTTGTGCTATTTGCAAGTTTTCGTCAATGGGCGTGTCCGTGGCGTGGCGTCAAAGATCAACTCTTCGCCATGACACGGAAGTTGTCGTAACTTCAGTGTACATGCTCACATCTGGACCAAACTGTACATGTAGGATGAGAGTCCCGCCCTGAACACATGTACATGCTGACATTCACCCACAGTCATAGCGCCACCTGCTGGCAACAGGAAGTGACTTTTAACGAAGCAGCCCCCGCCGCACGTTTCACCTACGTGCACGAATTTTCTGTGGTACGTGTATCTTGTCCAGACGCACAAAAAAGCCTCTTGGAGCGATGCCCTAAAATCAACAGGAAGTCGGCCATTTTGAATTTTACGTCAAATTTTGGATGATTTACACACTTCGTACTTTAACGAACTCCTCCTAGGGATTTAGTCCGACCGACTTCAAATTTGTGCTGTGCCTTCTAAAGGCATTGAAGATGAAAAGTTGTGCTATTTGCGAGTTTTCGTCAATGGGTGTGTCCGTGGCGTGGCGTCAGAGATCAAGTCTTCGCCATGACACAGGAAGTTGTTGTAACTTCAGTGTACATGCTCACATCTGAACCAAACTTTACGTGCTTGATAACTCTCCCACCCCGTATGGAGGACCGATCCTGACACAGTCAGAAATAAATACAGAAATAAATAAATGCTCAATAAATAATAAGCATCCAATTAAATACACAAAAAAATAAGTAAATAAATAAATGTAGGTAGTAATTAAATTATACAAGGAGACATAAATGTATATTTTAATTAGTGCCTTTACTTATTCACCTTTGTTATAATTACCTTATTTGTTTATTCAACTTTATTTATTACTAATTTTTTTAATGTATTTATTTATGTGTGTGTTTTAATATTTTTGTCTGTTTTATTCTTCCTTTGTATTTATTTACCTTATTTATTTTCACCCATGGTATTTATTTCTGCCTGTCTTTTTAAATTTTTGTATGCATTTCTGCCTCATTATGCAAATGAGGAGGGGCTGTGTCTCAAGGGGTCATCTTCTCTGCTATTGGTGGACCAGTCAGACAGGAGAGCTCCTACTCTGCCTGCAGACATCAACGATCTTGCCCCTCACACAGTCAGATGGCTTCCTTCAGTGCGCTGAGGTGTTTAACAACTCTGAAGACAATACTACCAGCAATGTCTTCCTTCTCTTTTCACGTAGACGCTCCGACAGACAGTGCTTTCAGTTTGCTGCATGCATGGACACAGAACTGCGGTATAGGGAGAAGCACACGGTCAGCTGGCTGCAGCTAAATCTGGAGTGCACTCGTATTCAATTCTGTATGGTAAATTCAGTTTTAACGGAGCAGAGCGAGCTGACAGGCAGAGTTAGAGACTTTTTCTGTCCGTTTCTCTCTTTACAAAGACGCATGTTGCAGTCAGTCTTCTCTGAAGAGGGCAATGAAGTCTCAGTAGTACCATGCGAGCACCACATACACAATTTATCAAATTACACAACGGATATACAGTATGAAAATAAGATTGATTGGATTATACTCACAGGAAGTATAAAACCTGTTACATGCGTAACACAGTAATGTCAGGGAAATTACTTTACTTAGATTTAAGTACTGCAGTTGTACATTTGAAATACCTTCCTACCTTTCTGATAGGAAGCCTTCTTGAGGTGGTATAAAACATTTCTTCTTATATTCTGATTTGAGTTGTGGACAACTATGACCACATGAATTAAAAAAATTAAACATTTCACTGCCCAAGTCAGCTATAACACAAGTCTTGTTCATTAGACTACATGCTGTACAGTATTTGTGGACAGATTTTGTCCCAGGATTTATAATGCATTTCTTCTTCTTCGTTGCATGTTTAGAATAATAGGTGAGAAATGGGTCTATTCTGAGTTCATCCTGCACTGCAGCAGCTAAAAAGTCCATTTAATCCCAAAAACGCTTTTCTTTTAGGCAGGCTGGAGCAGAAACACAGTAACGATGAAATGTGTGCTGTTCTCACATTCTTCCTCTGTATGTACACATAAACAACAAGGCAGGGAAATATAAAAGGAATTTATTTTATTGTTTGGGTACATTATTGTTCAGTGTACATGTCACATCTGAAACAAACTTTACGTGCTTGATAACTCTCCCACCCCGCAGACATCTACACGCCAATACCGATTTATATTCATAGCGGCAAGTGCTATGTAGCTCCACATAGGGGACACAGGAAGTGACATATAGCACCTTCATGCGGCGTCGGAACCGCGTAAAATTCACAGCCGCACCGGCAGAGCTCCAGAATATGCAACTCGGCCGGCTCACGCGCGGACGCGCTACAAGTGCGAGGGCCCGCCCAACGCTGCTTGCAGCTTTAATTTTTTTTTTTTTTTTTTTTTTTTTTTCTGCAAAGTAGGCCCAACTGACATGGCCTAAACATACTCGAAAACTCACCAAAATTTGCAAACATGTCAGAACCGGTGAAAAATTTCGTATTCTACAAGTTTCGCACATGGGCGTGCAAAATGACTCGCTAGCGCCACCTAGAAAATTGGAAAATTAGCCCCTCGTTCACGTTCAACCTACATGTACGAAATTTTCTGGGGACATGTATCGTATCAAGACGCACAAAAAAGCCTCAAGAACCCATAGCCTAAAGTCAACAGGAAGTCGGCCATTTTGAATTTTATGGCCATTTTTGGATGATTTACACACTTCGTACTTTAACGAACTCCTCCTAGGGATTTAGTCGGATCGACGTCAAATTTCTGCTGTGCCTTCTAAAGGCATTGACGATGAAAAGTTGTGCTATTTGCGCGTTTTCGTCAATGGGCGTGTCCGTGGCGTCGATGATTCGCATGAAACAGGAAGTTGTTGTAACTTCAGTGTACATGCTCACATCTGGACCAAACTGTACATGTAGGATGAGAGTCCCGCCCTGAACACATGTACATGCCGACATTCACCCACAGTCATAGCGCCACCTGCTGGCAACAGAAAGTGACCTTTAACGAAGCAGCCCCCGCCGCACGTTTCACCTACGTGCACGAATTTTCTGTGGTACGTGTATCTTGTCCAGACGCACAAAAAGTCTCTTGGAGCCATAGCCTAAACCCAACAGGAAGTCGGCCATTTTGAATTTTACGTCAAATTTTGGATGATTTACACACTTCGTACTTTAACGAACTCCTCCTAGGGATTTAGTCCGACCGACCTCAAATTTGTGCTGTGCCTTCTAAAGGCATTGAAGATGAAAAGTTGTGCTATTTGCAAGTTTTCGTCAATGGGCGTGTCCGTGGCGTGGCGTCAAAGATCAGCTCTTCGCCATGACACGGAAGTTGTCGTAACTTCAGTGTACATGCTCACATCTGGACCAAACTGTACATGTAGGATGAGAGTCCCGCCCTGAACACATGTACATGCTGACATTCACCCACAGTCATAGCGCCACCTGCTGGCAACAGGAAGTGACTTTTAACGAAGCAGCCCCCGCCGCACGTTTCACCTACGTGCACGAATTTTCTGTGGTACGTGTATCTTGTCCAGACGCACAAAAAAGTCTCTTGGAGCCATAGCCTAAACCCAACAGGAAGTCGGCCATTTTGAATTTTACGTCAAATTTTGGATGATTTACACACTTCGTACTTTAACGAACTCCTCCTAGGGATTTAGTCCGACCGACCTCAAATTTGTGCTGTGCCTTCTAAAGGCATTGAAGATGAAAAGTTGTGCTATTTGCGAGTTTTCGTCAATGGGTGTGTCCGTGGCGTGGCGTCAGAGATCAAGTCTTCGCCATGACACAGGAAGTTGTTGTAACTTCAGTGTACATGCTCACATCTGAACCAAACTTTACGTGCTTGATAACTCTCCCACCCCGTTATGGAGGACCGATCCTGACACAGTCAGAAATAAATACAGAAATAAATAAATGCTCAATAATAAATAAGCATCCAATTAAATACACAAAAAAATAAGTAAATAAATAAATGTAGGTAGTAATTAAATTATACAAGGAGACATAAATGTTATATTTTAATTAGTGCCTTTACTTATTCACCTTTGTTATAATTACCTTATTTGTTTATTCAACTTTATTATTACT
>NW_024043867.1:0-10287 GCF_014851395.1 Micropterus salmoides
ACACAGTAACGATGAAATGTTGCTGTTCTCACATTCTTCCTCTGTATGTACACATAAACAACAAGGCAGGGAAATATAAAGGAATTTATTTATTGTTTGGGTACATTATTGTTCAGTGTACATGCTCACATCTGAAACAACTTTACGTGCTTGATAACTCTCCCACCCCGCAGACATCTACACGCCAACACCGATTTATATTCATAGCGGCAAGTGCTATGTAGCTCCACATAGGGGACACAGGAAGTGACATATAGCACCTTCATGCGGCGTCGGAACCGCGTAGCAAATTCACAGCCGCACCGGCAGAGCTCCAGAATATGCAACTCGGCCGGCTCACGCGGACGCGCTATAAGTGCGAGGGCCCGCCCAACGCTGCTTGCAGCTTTAATTTTTTTTTTTTTTTTTTTTCTGCAAAGTAGGCCCAAATGACATGGCCTAAACATACTCGAAAACTCACCAAAATTTGCAAATGTCAGAACCGGTGAAAAATTTCGTATTCTACAAGTTTCGCACATGGGCGTGCAAAATGACTCGCTAGCGCCACCTAGAAAATTGGAAAATTAGCCCCTCGTTCACGTTCAACCTACATCTACGAAATTTTCTGGGGACATGTATCATCAACGCACAAAAAAGCCTCAAGAACCCATAGCCTAAAGTCAACAGGAAGTCGGCCATTTTGAATTTTATGGCCATTTTTGGATGATTTACATACTTCGTACTTTAACGAACTCCTCCTAGGGATTTAGTCGGATCGACGTCAAATTTCTGCTGTGCCTTCTAAAGGCATTGACGATGAAAAGTTGTGCTATTTGCGCGTTTTCGTCAATGGGCGTGTCCGTGGCGTCGATGATTCGCATGAAACAGGAAGTTGTTGTAACTTCAGTGTACATGCTCACATCTGGACCAAACTGTACATGTAGGATGAGAGTCCCGCCCTGAACACATGTACATGCCGACATTCACCCACAGTCATAGCGCCACCTGCTGGCAACAGAAAGTGACCTTTAACGAAGCAGCCCCCGCCGCACGTTTCACCTACGTGCACGAATTTTCTGTGGTACGTGTATCTTGTCCAGACGCACAAAAAGCTCTTGGAGCGATGCCCTAAAACAACAGGAAGTCGGCCATTTTGAATTTTACGTCAAATTTTGGATGATTTACACACTTCGTACTTTAACGAACTCCTCCTAGGGATTTAGTCCGACCGACCTCAAATTTGTGCTGTGCCTTCTAAAGGCATTGAAGATGAAAAGTTGTGCTATTTGCAAGTTTTCGTCAATGGGCGTGTCCGTGGCGTGGCGTCAAAGATCAACTCTTCGCCATGACACGGAAGTTGTCGTAACTTCAGTGTACATGCTCACATCTGGACCAAACTGTACATGTAGGATGAGAGTCCCGCCCTGAACACTGTACATGCTGACATTCACCCACAGTCATAGCGCCACCTGCTGGCAACAGAAGTGACTTTTAACGAAGCAGCCCCCGCCGCACGTTTCCCTACGTGCACGAATTTTCTGTGGTACGTGTATCTTGTCCAGACGCACAAAAAAGCCTCTTGGAGCCATGCCTAAAATCAACAGGAAGTCGGCCATTTTGAATTTTACGTCAAATTTTGGATGATTTACACACTTCGTACTTTAACGAACTCCTCCTAGGGATTTAGTCCGACCGACCTCAAATTTGTGCTGTGCCTTCTAAAGGCATTGAAGATGAAAAGTTGTGCTATTTGCGAGTTTTCGTCAATGGGTGTGTCCGTGGCGTGGCGTCAGAGATCAAGTCTTCGCCATGACACAGGAAGTTGTTGTAACTTCAGTGTACATGCTCACATCTGAACCAAACTTTACGTGCTTGATAACTCTCCCACCCCTATGGAGGACCGATCCTGACACAGTCAAATAAATACAGAAATAAATAAATGCTCAATAAATAAATAAGCATCCAATTAAATACACAAAAAAATAAAGTAAATAAATAAATGTAGGTAGTAATTAAATTATACAAGGAGACATAAATGTTATATTTTAATTAGTGCCTTTACTTCACCTTTGTTATAATTACCTTATTTGTTTATTCAACTTTTTATTACTAATTTTTTTAATGTATTTATTTATGTGTGTGTTTTAATATTTTTGTCTGTTTTATTCTTCCTTTGTATTATTTACCTTATTTATTTTCACCCATGGTATTTATTTCTGCCTGTCTTTTTAAATTTTTGTATGCATTTCTGCCTCATTATGCAAATGAGGAGGGGCTGTGTCTCAAGGGGTCATCTTCTCTGCTATTGGTGGACCAGTCAGACAGGAGAGCTCCTACTCTGCCTGCAGACATCAACGATCTTGCCCCTCACACAGTCAGATGGCTTCCTTCAGTGCGCTGAGGTGTTTAACAACTCTGAAGACAATACTACCAGCAATGTCTTCCTTCTCTTTTCACGTAGACGCTCCGACAGACAGTGCTTTCAGTTTGCTGCATGCATGGACACAGAACTGCGGTATAGGAGAAGCACACGGTCAGCTGGCTGCAGCTAAATCTGGAGTGCACTCGTATTCAATTCTGTATGGTAAATTCAGTTTTAACGGAGCAGAGCGAGCTGACAGGCAGAGTTAGAGACTTTTTCTGTCCGTTTCTCTCTTTACAAAGACGCATGTTGCAGTCAGAGTCTTCTCTGAAGAGGGCAATGTCTCAGTAGTACCCGATGCGAGCACCACATACAACACAATTTATCAAATTACACAACGGATATACAGTATGAAAATATGATTGGATTATACTCACAGGAAGTATAAAACCTGTTACATGCGTAACAGTAATGTCAGGGAAATTACTTTACTTAGATTAAGTACTGCAGTTGTACATTTGAAATACCTTCCTACCTTTCTGATAGGAAGCCTTCTTGAGGTGGTATAAAACATTTCTTCTTATATTCTGATTTGAGTTGTGGACAACTATGACCACATGAATTAAAAAAATTAAACATTTCACTGCCCAAGTCAGCTATAACACAAGTCTTGTTCATCAGACTACATGCTGTGGACAGATTTTGTCCCAGGATTTATTATGCATTTCTTCTTTCGTTGCATGATTTAGAATAATAAGGTGAGAAATGGGTCTATTCTGAGTTCATCCTGCACTGCAGCAGCTAAATCCATTTAATCCCAAAACGCTTTTCTTTTAGGCAGGCTGGAGCAGAAAACAACTCACCTTTCTCAAGTTGTACAGTAATGTCACATGTGTATGAAGGTGGATCAAACAGCTAATCTTAAATGTCAAAGTAGAGGAGCCTAGTAGGCCTATTTATTTTCATTCATTACACAATATGAATAAGCTATGCAGACAGTTGTAAAGAAAGAACATCTTTTTCTTCTGTTCTCTACTTGTTATAGTTACACAGTATTAGGGGTGTGGGCTGTATTAAAAGTATCCACTGTTCTCCCATGCTCTAACACACAGTAACGATGAAATGTGTGCTGTTCTCACATTCTTCCTCTGTATGTACACATAAACAACAAGGCAGGGAAATATAAAAGGAATTTATTTTATTGTTTGGGTACATTATTGTTCAGTGTACATGCTCACATCTGAAACAAACTTTACGTGCTTGATAACTCTCCCACCCCGCAGACATCTACACACCAATACCGATTTATATTCATAGCGGCAAGTGCTATGTAGCTCCACATAGGGGACACAGGAAGTGACATATAGCACCTTCATGCGGCGGAACCGCGTAGGAAATTCACAGCCGCACCGGCAGAGCTCCAGAATGTGCAACTCGGCCGGCTCACGCGGACGCGCTTACAAGTGCGAGGGCCCGCCCAACGCTGCTTGCAGCTTTAATTAGGGCCCGAGCACGACCGTGCGAGGTCCCTATTGAATGCTCGGATTTTTTTTTTTTTTTTTTTTTTTTTTTTTTTTTCTGCAAAGTAGGCCCAAATGACATGGCCTAAACATACTCGAAAACTCACCAAAATTTGCAAACATGTCAGAACCGGTGAAAAATTTCGTATTCTACAAGTTTCGCACATGGGCGTGGCAAAATGACTCGCTAGCGCCACCTAGAAAATTGGAAATGATTAGCCCCTCGTTCACGTTCAACCTACATGTACGAAATTTTCTGGGGACATGTATCGTATCAAGACGCACAAAAAAGCCTCAAGAACCCATAGCCTAAAGTCAACAGGAAGTCGGCCATTTTGAATTTTATGGCCATTTTTGGATGATTTACACACTTCGTACTTTAACGAACTCCTCCTAGGGATTTAGTCGGATCGACGTCAAATTTCTGCTGTGCCTTCTAAAGGCATTGACGATGAAAAGTTGTGCTATTTGCGCGTTTTCGTCAATGGGCGTGTCCGTGGCGTCGATGATTCGCAATGAAACAGGAAGTTGTTGTAACTTCAGTGTACATGCTCACATCTGGACCAAACTGTACATGTAGGATGAGAGTCCCGCCCTGAACACATGTACATGCCGACATTCACCCACAGTCATAGCGCCACCTGCTGGCAACAGAAAGTGACCTTTAACGAAGCAGCCCCCGCCGCACGTTTCACCTACGTGCACGAATTTTCTGTGGTACGTGTATCTTGTCCAGACGCACAAAAAAGCCTCTTGGAGCCATAGCCTAAAATCAACAGGAAGTCGGCCATTTTGAATTTTACGTCAAATTTTGGATGATTTACACACTTCGTACTTTAACGAACTCCTCCTAGGGATTTAGTCCGACCGACCTCAAATTTGTGCTGTGCCTTCTAAAGGCATTGAAGATGAAAAGTTGTGCTATTTGCAAGTTTTCGTCAATGGGCGTGTCCGTGGCGTGGCGTCAAAGATCAGCTCTTCGCCATGACACGGAAGTTGTCGTAACTTCAGTGTACATGCTCACATCTGGACCAAACTGTACATGTAGGATGAGAGTCCCGCCCTGAACACATGTACATGCTGACATTCACCCACAGTCATAGCGCCACCTGCTGGCAACAGGAAGTGACTTTTAACGAAGCAGCCCCCGCCGCACGTTTCACCTACGTGCACGAATTTTCTGTGGTACGTGTATCTTGTCCAGACGCACAAAAAAGCCTCTTGGAGCCTGCCCTAAACAACAGGAAGTCGGCCATTTTGAATTTTACGTCAAATTTTGGATGATTTACACACTTCGTACTTTAACGAACTCCTCCTAGGGATTTAGTCCGACCGACCTCAAATTTGTGCTGTGCCTTCTAAAGGCATTGAAGATGAAAAGTTGTGCTATTTGCAAGTTTTCGTCAATGGGCGTGTCCGTGGCGTGGCGTCAAAGATCAGCTCTTCGCCATGACACGGAAGTTGTCGTAACTTCAGTGTACATGCTCACATCTGGACCAAACTGTACATGTAGGATGAGAGTCCCGCCCTGAACACATGTACATGCTGACATTCACACAGTCATAGCGCCACCTGCTGGCAACAGGAAGTGACTTTTAACGAAGCAGCCCCCGCCGTTTTACCTACGTGCACGAATTTTCTGTGGTACGTGTATCTTGTCCAGACGCACAAAAAAGCTCTTTGGAGCGATGCCTAAACAACAGGAAGTCGGCCATTTTGAATTTTACGTCAAATTTTGGATGATTTACACACTTCGTACTTTAACGAACTCCTCCTAGGGATTTAGTCCGACCGACTCAAATTTGTGCTGTGCCTTCTAAAGGCATTGAAGATGAAAAGTTGTGCTATTTGCAGTTTTCGTCAATGGGCGTGTCCGTGGCGTGGCGTCAAGATCAGCTCTTCGCCATGACACGGAAGTTGTCGTAACTTCAGTGTACATGCTCACATCTGGACCAAACTGTACATGTAGGATGAGAGTCCCGCCCTGAACACATGTACATGCTGACATTCACAGACATCATAGCGCCACCTGCTGGCAACAGGAAGTGACTTTTAACGAAGCAGCCCCCGCCGCACGTTTCCTACGTGCACGAATTTTCTGTGGTACGTGTATCTTGTCCAGACGCACAAAAAAGCCTCTTGGAGCGATGCCCTAAAATCAACAGGAAGTCGGCCATTTTGAATTTTACGTCAAATTTTGGATGATTTACACACTTCGTACTTTAACGAACTCCTCCTAGGGATTTAGTCCGACCGACTTCAAATTTGTGCTGTGCCTTCTAAAGGCATTGAAGATGAAAAGTTGTGCTATTTGCGAGTTTTCGTCAATGGTGTGTCCGTGGCGTGGCGTCAAGATCAAGTCTTCGCCATGACACAGGAAGTTGTTGTAACTTCAGTGTACATGCTCACATCTGAACCAAACTTTACGTGCTTGATAACTCTCCCACCCCGCTATGGAGGACCGATCCTGACACAGTCAGAAATAAATACAGAAATAAATAAATGCTCAATAAATAAATAAGCTTCCAATTAAATACACAAAAAAATAAAGTAAATAAATAAATGTAGGTATAATTAAATTATACAAGGAGACATAAATGTATATATTTTAATTAGTGCCTTTACTTATTCACCTTTGTTATAATTACCTTATTTGTTTATTCTCTTTTCTTCATTTATTATACTAATTTTTTTAATATTTATTTATGTGTGTGTTTTAATATTTTGTCTGTTTTATTCTTCCTTTGTATTTTTTACCTTATTTATTTCACCCATGGTATTTATTTCTGCCTGTCTTTTTAAATTTTGTATGCATTTCTGCCTCATTATGCAAATGAGGAGGGGCTGTGTCTCAAGGGGTCATCTTCTCTGCTATTGGTGGACCAGTCAGACAGGAGAGCTCTACTACTCTGCCTGCAGACATCAACGATCTTGCCCCTCACACAGTCAGATGGCTTCCTTCAGTGCGCTGAGGTGTTTAACAACTCTGAAGACACTACCAGCAATGTCTTCCTTCTCTTTTCACGTAGACGCTCCGACAGACGTGCTTCAGTTTGCTGCATGCATGGACACAGAACTGCGGTACAGCACACAGTAACGATGAAATGTGCTGTTATCACATTCTTCTCTGTATGTACACATAAACAACAAGGCAGGGAAATATAAAAGGAATTATTTTATTGTTTGGGTACATTATTGTTCAGAGTACATGCTCACATCTGAACCAAACTTTGCGTGCTTGATAACTCTTGACCCCCAGACATCTACACGTCAATACCGATTTATATTCATAGCGCAAGTGCTATGTAGCTCCACATAGGGGACACAGGAAGTGACGTATAGCACCTTCATGCGGCGACATAACCGCGTAGGAAATTCACAGCCGCACCGGCAGAGCTCCAGAATATGCAACTCGGCCGGCTCACACGCGGACGCGCTTACAAGTGCGAGGGCCCGCCCAACGCTGCTTGCAGCTTTAATTTTTTTAATGTATTTATTATGTGTGGTTTATATTTTTTGTCTGTTTTATTCTTCCTTTGTATTTTCACCTTTTTATTTTCACCCATGGTATTTATTTCTGCCTGTCCTTTTTAAATTTCTGTCTCATTATGCAAATGAGGGGCTGTGTCTCAAGGGGTCATCTTCTCTGCTATTGGTGGACCAGTCAGACAGAGAGCTCTACTCTGTCTGCAGACATCAACGATCTTGCCCCTCACACAGTCAGATGGCTTCCTTCAGTGCGCTGAGGTGTTTAACAACTTGAAGACAATACTACCAGCAATTTCTTCCTTCTCTTTTCACGTAGACCTCCGACAGACAGTGCTTTCAGTTTGCTGCATGCATGGACACAGAACTGCGGTATAGGGAGAAGCACACGGTCAGCTGGCTGCAGCTAAATCTGGAGTGCACTCGTATTCAATTCTGTATGGTAAATTCAGTTTTAACGGAGCAAGCGAGCTGACAGCAGAGTTAGAGACTTTTTCTGTCCGTTTCTCTCTTTACAAGACGCATGTTGCAGTCAGAGTCTTCTCTGACATACAACACAATTTATCAAATTACACATCGGATATACAGTATGAAAATAAGATTGATTGGATTATACTCACAGGAAGTATAAAACCTGTTACATGCGTCTATTAAAAGTAAGTAACACAAAAATGTCAGGGAAATTACTTTACTTAGATTTCAGGACTGCAGTTGTACATTTGAAATACCTTCCTACCTTTCTGATAGGAAGCCTTCTTGAGGTGGTATAAACATTTCTTCATATTTCTGATTGAGTTGTGGACAACTATGACCACAGAATAAAAAAATTAAACATTTCACTGCCCAAGTCAGCTAAACGAGTCTTGTTCTTAGACTACATGCTGTACAGTATTTGTGGCAGATTTGTCCCAGGATTTATTATGCATTTCTTCTTCTTCGTTGCATGATTTAGAATAATAGGTGAGAAATGGTCTGTTCTGAGTTCATCCTGCACTGCAGCAGCTAATAAGTCCATTTAATCCCCAAAACGCTTTTCTTTTAGGCAGGCTGGAGCAGAAAACAACTCACCTTTCTCAAGTTGTACAGTAATGTCACATGTGTATGAAGGTGGATCAAGAGCTAATCTTAAATGTCAAAGTGGAGAGGAGCCAGTAGGCCTATTTATTTTCATTCATACACAATATGAATAAGCTATGCAGACAGTGTAAAAAAAACATCTTTTTCTTCTGTTCTCTACTTGTTATAGTTACACATATAGGGTTGGCTGTATTAAATATCCACTGTTCTCCATGCTCTAACACACAGTACGAGAAATGTGTGCTGTTCTCACATTCTCCTCTGTATGTACACATAAACAACAAGGCAGGGAATATAAAAGGATTTATTTTATTGTTTGGTACATTATTGTTCAGTGTACATGTTCACATCTGAAACAAACTTTACGTGCTTGATAACTCTCCCACCCCGCAGACATCTACACGTCAATACCGATTTATATTCATAGCGGCAAGTGCTATGTAGCTCCACATAGGGGACACAGGAAGTGACATATGCACATTCATGCGGCGTCGGAAACCGTAGGAAATTCACAGCCGCACCGGCAGAACTCCAGAATGGCAACTCGGCCGGCTCACGCGCGGACGCGCTTACAAGTTGCGAGCCCCCAACGCCTTGCAGCTTTAATTAGGGCCGAGCACGACCGTGCGAGGTCCCTATTGAATTGCTCGGATTATTTTTTTTTTTTTTTTTTTTTTTTTTCTGCAAAGTAGGCCCAAATGACATGGCCTAAACATACTCGAAAACTCACCAAAATTTGCAAACATGTCAGAACCGGTGAAAAATTTCGTATCTACAAGTTTCGCACATGGGCGTGCAAAATGACTCGCTAGCGCCACCTAGAAAATTGGAAATTAGCCCCTCGTTCACGTTCAACCTACATGTACGAAATTTTCTGGGGACATGTATCGTATCAAGACGCACAAAAAAGCCTCAAGACCCATAGCCTAAAGTCAACAGGAAGTCGGCCATTTGAATTTTATGGCCATTTTGGATGATTTACACACTTCGTACTTTAACGAACTCCTCCTAGGATTTAGTCGGATCGACGTCAAATTTCTGCTGTGCCTTCTAAAGGCATTGACGATGAAAAGTTGTGCTATTTGCGAGTTTCGTCAATGGGCGTGTCCGTGGCGTCGATGATTCGCAATGAAACAGGAAGTTGTTGTAACTTCAGTGTACATGCTCACATCTGGACCAAACTGTACATGTAGATGAGAGTCCCGCCCTGAACACATGTACATGCCGACATCACCCACAGTCATAGCGCCACCTGCTGGCAACAGAAAGTGACCTTTAACGAAGCAGCCCCCGCCGCACGTTTCACCTACGTGCACGATTTTCTGTGGTACGTGTATCTTGTCCAGACGCACAAAAAAGCCTCTTGGAGCATAGCCTAAAATCAACAGGAAGTCGGCCATTTTGAATTTTACGTCAATTTTGGATGATTTACACACTTCGTACTTTAACGAACTCCTCCTAGGGATTTAGTCCGACCGACCTCAAATTTGTGCTGGCCTTCTAAAGGCATTGAAGATGAAAAGTTGTGCTATTTGCAAGTTTTCGTCAATGGGCGTGTCGTGGCGTGGCGTCAAAGATCACTCTCGCCATGACACGGAAGTTGTCGTAACTTCAGTGTACATGCTCACATCTGGACCAAACTGTACATGTAGGATGAGAGTCCCGCCCTGAACACATGTACATGCTGACATTCACAGACAGTCATAGCGCCACCTGCTGGCAACAGGAGGACTTTTAACGAAGCAGCCCCGCCGCACGTTTTACCTACGTGCACAATTTCTGTGGTACGTGTATCTTGTCAGACGCACAAAAAGCCTCTTGGAGCGATGCCCTAAAATCAACAGGAGTCGGCCATTTTGAATT